>NW_025967206.1:0-25000 GCF_021869965.1 Rhincodon typus
TTCTGTTCTGAATGTGGAGAGTCATTATGCTTGGATCCTCCAGAGTGTGATTATGTTTGTCTCTCTGTCTTTTGTTCAGTGGGCCTCTGTGATAAGTCGCATAACAATGGATCAAGACAGAACATGGCACACTCTCATGAATTATTTGAAGAGCAATAACGACAACGTACTTAAGTCATTGACTGGTCTGCTTCGAAATCTTACAGTCCATGCAAGGAACAAGGAGGATGTTGGTGAGTAACCACATAACCGCTAATGGAAACCATTGTTCATTTGGATAAGTAAGAGCATTTGATGATTTGAACAATAGCTCCAATTGGCTTGAATTCCCAATTTTGATACTGTGCCTGAGCTACAACAGATTGGTTTGCATTTGCTGAAAGTGGTTGGAGACCCCAGGAGATTTGGGAACATAGACGTCACTCTTACTCAGAGTAAATGAAAGGCAGACTGAGACAAACCTGATAAGATGTGTCAGCTACGTGATTAGCAGTATGGTAGGTCATCATTTGGAAGGTGCTATGCTGAGGAGTTATTGAAAATGTTGCAAGGTATAAAATCTTTTCACACAACGCTTCGTTATATTGTTTTGTAATCTCTCTCTGAGCATGGAGAATGTGATTTCCAGTGACCACACTACCTCCACCCCCATGAGGTGTGTAAGCCATCTGTGTCTCAAGTACAATTTAAAATGCAAATGATATGTCTTCAGTTTCCACTATACTGTACTATACATCATTGCAATTATACGTTTATTTTAAAAACAACTTCCAACAAATGTCACTTATTCTCCACAGCAATCAAGCTCATTGGACCAGTCCTGCAGAAGTTACCAGAGGATGGCAATTCCTCTTCACCATCAAACGAGGTGGCAGCTAATATTTGCATGATACTTAACAATCTGGTTGTGGAGTCTAGTGAAGCTCCAAGACAAATTGTAAACCATAATGGATTAAGGAAACTCATGAACATCAAACACCGAAGAGATAGGTAAGTGGGTCATTTGCTGTGATATTATGGATCGTGTGCAAGATAATTTTATCGATGAGTATTTGGTTGTGTTATTTATTCGGGGGAATGTGGTGGCACTGGCTAGGCCAGCACCTATTGTCTATTCCTAATTACCCTTGAAGATTGTGGTGAGTTGAATTTCTGCAGGTCACTTAGTGTTGATACAGCGCTGTTGGGAGTGGAGTTCCAGGATTTTCGACCAATGACAGTCAAGCTGGTATATTTCCAAGTCAAGATATTGAGTGGCTTAGAGAGGAACTTGCAGATTGTGGTGTTTCCAAGTATTTGTTGCCCTTCACTTTCTAGATAGTAGTGCTTGTGAGTTTGGAAGATGTTTCTAAGGAGCCTCTGGCCAGTTTGATGTATATTGTGGAACAGACTCGGGAACAGGCTATTTTGGATGTATTATTGTGTAATATGAGATTTAATTTATATGCTTGTAGTAAAGGGTCCTCTGGGCAGCTCAGCGGTTAGCACTGCTGCCTCACAGTGCCAGGGACCTGGGTTCAATTCCAGCCTTGTGTAGCTGTCCGTGTGGAGTTTGCACATTCACCCTGTGTCTGCATGGGTTTCTTCCAGGTGCTGCAATTTCCTCCCACAGTCCACTGATGTGCAGGTTAGGTGGATTGGCCATGCTAAAGGTTGCCGTGCAGTGTGCCAGGGATGTGTAAGTTAGCTGGGATAGCCGTGGTAAAAACCCCATGCTGGGTTACGGAGATGGGGTGGGGGAGTCTGGGTTGGATGCTTTTCAGAGGGTTGGTGCAGACTCAGTGGAGTGAATGGCCTCTTTCTGCACTGCAGGGTTTCTGTGAAAGAGTTATTATATAATTTTATGTTGCATTTACAATGACATTTACATCCAAAACTTGTGCCTTTGCTCTAAACAAAAAAAAACTAATTAGATGAGATGCAAGTTGATAGATTTGGGAAACTGCTTTAAAAGAAAAAAAAGCAGACAAGCAATGGTTAGCATTTAAAGAGTTAATAAAACATTTGCTGCAAACATGTATTCACTTCAGGTGCAAAGGCTGCAAGGAAGCTAACTGAGGCTAATGACAGGAGTTAAAAGAAAGATAGAAAGGGAAAAGCTTATAATGTTATCAAAAAGAATAGTAAGCATGAAGATAGGAAACCTGTTTTAATTTCATGAAGGCAAAGAAATTGATTAAAAAAAGAAAAAGAACGATATGCGAGCACACCAGTAAGAGGTATTTAAAAATAATATAACCTTACCTTATGTAAATACCTGGGAAGTGATTGGTGAAAGTGAACCTGGGCCCATCAGTGGCCGAGCCAGGTGCATTTACAAGGGAGAATAAAGAAGTGGCAGAGACCTTAAACAGGTGCTTTATCTGTGTTTGCAGTCTCTTCAGAAAGCAGTCATGAAATAATAGAGAGTCAAGGGTCTGGTGAGAATGAAAATGTCCTTGTAAATCAGGAAATAGTATGGGAAAAATTATTGGGATGAAGTGATGATAAATCCTCTGTACCTAACGACTTGTCCCCTGGGGTTTTAAAAGAAAGAACTGTTGAGATTGTGGATGTAATGGTTGTCATCTCCTAGAATGCTGGCTGGAAGATAGTAAACATGACCGTTTAACAAAGGAGGAAAGAGAGAAAATGGGGAAAGGTAGGCTGGTTAACCTAACCTCATTATGAGGCATTTAGAAAATCAAGATAAGATTAAGCAGTCAGATTTATGAGGGGGTGATAATATGTTTGATGAATTGAAGTATTTTGAGGATGTTACTGATGAGGGTAAATGCAATATATTTGGATTTTACAAAAGGCGTTCAATTCAGTGAGGTGACTACACAAGGTTGCTCAGTGGTTAGCACTGCTGCTTTACAGTGCCTGGGATCCGGGTTCGATTCCACCCTTGGGTGACTGACTGTGTGGAGTTTGCACATTCTCCCGGTGTCTGTGTGGGTTTCCTCCGGGTGCTCTGGTTTCTTCCCGCAATCCAAAGGTGTGCAGTTTAGGTGGATCGGCCATGCTAAATTGCCCGTAGTGTTCAGGGATGTGTAGATTAGATGGGTTATAAGGGGATGGGTCTGGGTGGGGTGATCTGTGGGTCGGTGTGGACTTTTGGGCCGAAGGGCCTGTTTCCACACTGTAGAAATTCTATGAAAGTTAGGACTTGTGGGATTGGAAGTACTATATTTGCATGGATTAAAGTTTGGCTAACGAACAAGAAGCACAGAGTAGGAACAAATGGGACATTTGCAGATTGGCAGCATGCAACTAGTGGGATAACATAAGGATCAGGTACTTGGACCTTGATACTTTATAAGCTATATTAACAATGTGCACTCAGTCCCCTAATGAGTTTGCTGATGGTATGACGTTAATTTGGAAAGTAAACAGTGAGGATGATACAAAGCACGGCACAGTTATTTTGATGCTATGTGAGGACCATGACAGGTGGAATACAATATGTTGAAGTGTAACATTATCCATAATATAATAAAACCAAGTCACTGCAGATGTTGAAGCTCTGCAATAAAAATAAAGTGCTGGTTCAAACTCAGGAGGTTTGGCAGCATCTATGGAGAGAGAAACAGAGTTAATGTTTCAGGTCCAATATGAGTTATTTTCAGGACAGAATTCCTGGGAAAAGGGAATTGCACTACAAGGACAAATTGAATAGATTTCAATTTCAATATTCCCTTGAGAAGAATAAGAGACGATATAACTGAAACACCAAATTTTTAAGGGGTTGCTGTTGTGCAAAGACCCTGTAGTAACCTTGTGATGATGTCACAGATTTGCACATTGCTGGGTATAAATACCACAGTGTGGGAGGGGTTAGCACACACTAGTAGTCACATTCTGTAAGGCATACCAGAATCTGACTGTTTGGAAGGTTCCCAGAGAGCATGTGGACATGAACACTCACAGAAGATAAATCAGCGAAAACTTACTGTGTGGCATAAAAACATATGACAAAAGACTTGGCAAGGCAGATGTTGAGAAGATGTTTCTATTAGTTGGGGGTGGGGGTCTGGAACTAGGGGATAGAATAAGGGGACACTCGTTTAAAACTGAAATGTGAAGGAATTTCATCTCCCAGAGTGTAATGAATGTCTGAAATTCTTTACTCCATAAAGTCATGGAGGTGAGATCTCTGAAAGTATTTAAAAAGGAGGTATTCTGAAATATCAGGGACTTAATGGCTCTGCTGTGAGCAAATATGGAAGAGGAGTTGAGCCCTGGGATGAATCAGCCATGACCTTTTTGAATGATAGAGCAGGCTAGAGGGGCTGAATGGCCTACTCCTGTTCATAAGTTTTTTTTTTAAACTTTTAAGTTGTTTCTCCAGGCTAGGGGATCTAGAATGTACAGCTTCAGAAAGGGATTAGCCTGTTGGGACCAAGATAAGGAGAAATTTCTTCAATCAAGGGGCTATGGATGTTTCGAATTGTCTCCCTCACATAGTTGTGGATGCTCAGTTGTCAAGTATGTTCAAGACAGAGACAAAATAGACTTTTGGATACCAAGGAATGAAGAGGTGGAGTTGAGGAGGATGGAACACGCCTGCAAGAGCCAAATAACAGACTCCCTAGTTTCCTTTTTTAGTTGTTGAGTTCCTCTGCTTGTTGAGAATAACAACCGGTGCATATACTTCACTTTTTTTCACGAGCGAATCAACCTTAAATCAGAACCTCCAGATCTGTTAGTCATCAACAGCATAAAGAATGTACGGTTTAAAGATGATGTTACATTAAACTTCTGAATCTCATTTAAAACAAGCCCAACTGTCCTACTCTCTCTTCAGGGTGCACAGTTTTGTGTTATTTGCAGTCCATTTACATTTAACTAAAAAGAGGTTGCCTGCATGCCCCAAACATAACTACTGGCTCGATAACTTACTTCAGGTAATTGGGTAACCTGAGAAGACAAATGCAAACTGGAATCTTATTGATTCCATGCTTTGATGTCTCATTGATTTTGAGAGCATTTTCCATGGTCAATATTTATTTCATTGGGCACTTTGACAATATAAACTTGCATAATGATAAAGAGTAATACATTTGGATTTTGGTTGGCCTAGCTCATGTCTGTTTGCGTTTTGTTTCCAGGGAAGCTGAGAAAGCAGTAAAAGCTGTCTGTAGCCTTTTGGGAAATATGTGGTATTACAAGTCCTTGCATCGTGAATACAAGTCGGTAAGTATAAATGCGATAAAAATAGCAGCTACACCCAGACCAATTCTACCTGCACTGTTACTTCACAAAGTATTTGATGACAACAACAATCAGCAAGTTAATGGCAGATCTTTGCTTTGTGCAAAACAGTGTCACATGTCCATGCATAATGTGGAGTATTTGAATTTTCCATTTAGTCTTAAAGGGCCGCTGACCCTATTCAGTTGAGATAAAAGATGAAAAATCTGTTCAAATATCGTCACTGTAGACTTCATTTTTGTCTAATCTGGACCGTCCCTATGACCTGCAACCCTCTGACAACTCCTTGTTCTTTTTTAATCAATTTTGGCTTTTTGTGCTTCAACTTCTTCATTGTACTATTTGGCCTTTGTAGCTATCTAACAGCTCTCCACTCCTGTTTCCTACTTTGTAAGAAACTCTCTAAATCATTGTTGCCCAAGCTTATGGTCATTAGTTCTAATATTCTCCTCCTTTGTGTGTCATGGGGTTTGATTACGTTCGTGTGAGGTACCATCAAGCGTTTTACTGCATTAATGTTCCAAATGAATGCAGGCTGTCAGCAGATGGTAAGACTCTTCTTTTAGAGCAGTGTTGAACAAGAGACTTGGCCTATTGGCTGCTTTGCTTTTCCAGGAATGAATTATTCATTTTAGTTTCACTGGAATTTCTAAATACACAAAGGAAGGCTTTTGTTGTGACAAGGGACACTAATTTAAGAGCCTAACCTTGTGAACGCACGCATCCAACAAACCCGTTAATGGCCCACCGACAATGATCCATTGAGCACAACGAATCAAGTGCGTGTATTAATTTTAAAGGTCTGCCTGCCATTTTGTAACTCTGCGGCATTGGAAAGAGTGGAAGTGTTGCATCTGGTCGAAGGTGGCCATCTTGTGGAGGTGCTGGTGTTGGACTGGGGTGGACAAGGTCAAAAGTCACACAGCACCAAGGTATAGTCCAACAGGTTTATTTAAAATTACAAGCTTTCAGAGCGCTGCTCCTTCGTCAGGTGAAGGGCACTCTGAAAGCTTATCATTTTCAATAAACCTGTTGGACTGTAACCTAGTGTTGTGTAACTTTTGACTCTGGTTGAATGCGTTTTGAAACTCTTCTCCTGGTGCAGAACCTTGTACTGTAATCTTTATTGTATCAAGAAGTGCAGTCTGAGGATTATCAGATCAGTCACGATCTCATTGCATGGCAAGGCAGACTTGAAGTGCTAAATGACCTACTTCTGCCTGTATATCTTATGGTCAATTCCAAACTTGGGTGCAAGGTTAATCCGTAGATCAGGTTTGTCTAATTGGTGGCCCAAGGGTCAGAATATAGCACACCAGGCCTTGTCCAGGACACACATACAGAGCAGGCAAATGGATCGGAAATTTGCTATACAGCTGCCCATGCAATCACAGGCCATTTCTGTCTTGTATTGGCTGCTGATTTGCTCAAGCGAGTGGAAGAGCAGCAAACAGTGATGATGTCTGACTTCTGTTTAGTTTCCCACAGAGCCCTTGGTCTCTGCACCATGGGCCATTGCTTTTTCTCCCACCCTCCAGCACAGGCACAGTTCCCTAAGATGGCAGTGTGTGCTGGAGAAGCCAAGACGAAGAGCAGTGGCCGCAACAGCACATAACCCACTGCTGGGTAGCTAGTGGGTTGAACAGTGTACGCAGAGGAGCGCATCTTTTGCGACTTCGCAACCAACCTAAAATTGGTAAAATGTTCAAGCCTCAGGCCTGGCAGCCAAGGAGGGTATGTGTCCAAGGTAAACAAAATATGGGAGTGAATCAATGTGGAACAGTGGCATGCTGTGAGGGAGGGAGTGAAGGCACCTGTGATCCTGAGGCTGTATTAGAGCCAGACGCACACATAGCCTCACCCGCCTCCTTGTCTTCACTCCCCAAAACCCTACCCACAAAGTAGCTGGGAGAGGAGGAACAACCGGGCAGAAAGGCAACCCCACCCCCAAGCCCCACTTTCATGTCATTTCTGCTGAGGCCAGCTCAGGGTATCAGCCACTGGAGGCAGATGGGAAAGTTGGTGTTAGTTAAACACAAAATCTAAGCTTTTCCTCAGTCCCCACCTGCTTCCTTGGTGATCAGTGTTGTACAGGATTTTAACTGAAAAAGTTCACGCAGCATTGGCTCCCCCTATTCTACTGATGTCTCACTGTTTGTGGGTGCAGATGAGGAATACTACTCTCACTTTCGGAGGGAGTAGATGTACCTCTACCAGCTGTCTAAGGTTCCAGTAATTACATCCGGCCAAATGTAGTTGCATTTATTGCTATCTTGCAATAAATATTTTTGTTGTCTAAGAACAGTGTAATAACTAAATCTCTACGGTGCCTTATGCTCTAGCACTAGTCACTAGGCAAGCCCAAGATAAAACAAAAGCAAAGGAGGATTGGTATTATTATATTACTTGAAATCACCCTTAGCCAGTAAACATACTGGTGACGGTAACAAATATGACAAGGTACTCTGAGTGATCATGTGGAAAAATACCACAAGCAGGATTTGGCACCTCGTCTGTCTGTCTGTCTCTCTCTCTCCTTACGTGAAAAGAAAGAAAATATTTTATTCGTTAGCTCTGCTGCTTGGCATGCTTTAACGGTCATTTTTATTAATTCCACACCTTTTAAAATTGTCAATGTATTGTATTGATTTTGAAATTCATATTAATGCGAAACATTTCTGAAATTTGCTCATCAACTCATTGAGTGAGGGGGGGAAAAGATTGAAATGTGACCTCTCATTGCAAAAAAGGGTTGGATAACTTTCTACTAGTTTAACTCCTTCCCCGAGGTGTGGGGTACTTGCTTCTTGGTATGATGTAGTGCTGAACGATACAGTCTACCCAGGTCTCAGGTTTCTGCTATCAAAATGAATTAAAGAAGCTGTAGGGATGCTACAGATTGCCTTAATGTCAAGAAATGAAGGAAAATAAAATGGGCCTGTATCCAGATCATAACTCCTCACTCTTGTTGGGAGATTTTATGTTGAGGTGTCAGGTATGGCAGGATGAGGTTTGCAATCTTAAGTCCCTTGATCAAATAGCATAATAATATTTACAAGTCAGCTACAAACATACAGATGGACAGAGCATTGGAGTGATGATGCATATTCCGGCATAAGTCAGCAGAGGAATTAATGGCAAGAAGATTATCTTCAGTTTCCAATACTGTTTATTTCAAGCAATAAACAACTGAAAATTGCAGTTCTATTTGCTTGTTGAATTCAGAAGTTGTTGAAGGCATATTGGAGCATAAATTCACGAGTTATCCAATACACTGGTCAACAAGGGAGCTGTAAAGCTGCTCAGCATTTGAGAAATGTAGGAAGAAGTGCAGTGAACAATCTAATCATGGAGTGGATACCAGACAATACCACAAACAGCGTGGAAGAAAATTAGAAAGATAAATCCATGAATCATTCTGTGATATCTTGTGGTGATGATTTACAGACTGTGAAGCTGACCCATTCACCCGGGAAGGCCTATTGTACACTGATTTTTTGATCAAACAGAGTAGGGTATTTAGATGTTTCTGATTGCAAACTGCGCTGCAACATGTTGAGTTCTTTTTTAATCCCCCAAACCTTTAGCCTGTTTTTTTTCTCAGTGACTTCTGCATCTTAGTTTTCTGTGAACCTCCATTCAGTTGTCAAGATTTGCAAATTTAAAAGCTAGCTAGCTTTGGGACTTCCTGCCATGCTCCCGAGCCTGTGTCCCAATACTGCCTCCTGAAGGCTTGTAGATTTGGGACAATGTAGTAACTGTGGGTTGGGAATGTTGATTGGCAACTGTGAGCACTTCTGTATGGCACAGAGCTCTGGGCCATGTGTCACAGCAATTGCTTAAAAATAAATCACCAAATGGCCAAGTTTGTACAAACAGGCAGCTCCTTTTCATTTTAAGGCGGTACTGAGGTTCTTTACTGTAAGTAAAACAAAAATGGGCTATTCATATTCCTCAACCTCCCATTCCTCTCCCTGTTTCAAGATACTTGGTCTTGATAGATAAACAACATTACTAACAGTGAAGAGAGGCAATTTGAGTTCCATAATTTTTCTTTCTCCTCTCTGTCTATAAACAGGGTGATCTTTAATTTACCTTCTGTTTCCTTTGAAATAGGCTGTGGTGTGGTTTCCCCAATCCTGAAGTCCAGTTCTTTTTTCAAATGACTCTCAATGAACTCTTGTTAGGGTTTAAAGATTAACTTGGGTTTATTCATCCATTCGAACCCTGTGATGATTAATCTCTCTCTCATGCCAGATTGCTCACTCACTCTTGCGTGCGAAAGAAAAATAAAAAGAAAGAGGTTATAATTAAGAATAACTTATAAATCAAAAGATATGGATACTAATTCATGTGAGTTGTGTCTCAAGTACAGAAAATGAGTGTCCAGGGAAGGTTTTCGTTCCTGTAAAAGCTTGGATTCAGGCTGACATCTCTCAATTACTTTTGATGTTGAAGAATGTACAACAAAATGCTGGTGTATAGACTTGATCCACATTTCTAGTGATAACCGAACCTTCTAGAGCACTAGGCTTCGAGGCAATATTGGACTTGAAGCAGGTTTAGCTCACTCTGGATAAAAGCAAAATATTACAGATGGTGGAAATCTGAAATAAAAACAGAAAGTGCTGGACAAGCTCAGCAGGTCTGGCAGGATCAATGGAGAGAATACCACAGCCCAATAAAATCTCAGACTCCATGTTAACTCTGACTCTCTCTCTCCAAAGATGCTGCCAGCCTTGCTGAGGTTCTCCAGCAATTTCTGTTTTTATTCAGCTCAGCCTGGAGTATGGTTTCCTGTCAAGGGTCTTGCAGCCAATCTCAATGATAACAAGCAATCTAGGTTTTTACTAACCTGTGATGTTAACCGTAGACTAGATTTCTACAATGGATCCCAGAAAATACAGTTAACCTCTCTAGAGGCACACTGACAGGCTTATTTAAGGATTTGAGTTTCAATTTAGCAATCGATTCCTATCTCTCTCACCACAAGTCCAGTATTCACCTTGGGACATAAATGGGACTATTAGCATCTCCACAAGCATAACTATATATGCTGTGAGATAAATTGGGAGCAGTTCGTGTCCCTTTGGCATAATGAATTTCAATAGTTTTCCTTTATTCTCAGTCCCTACGGGGAGATGCAGTGCCTTTCATTGTTTCTAGTTTGGTTTGAGTACAATGACCACACAGGATGTAAGAGATTACAGGAGGGTGGTAGTTTTAGTTTTGTTCTGGTAGCTGCTGATAGGAACTTCCCTGAAATTGTACTCACCTTGCATCATGTGATCGGTGTTGGCCTTGTTTCAGTCCAGAAAAGTCCATTTTAAAATTTAAACAAAGTATAGCTTTTAAAACGATTTGTCATCTCTCCTCTTGCCTTGGACACATGCCCACAGTTTCTTGTAAAGTTAGAGGGCTGTGTTTTAAAATCAGTTTCATTGGAGAGTCATGGATGCAGTTCTGCTATTTAAACTTCTACCCTTGCTTCAAGCACTTGGGTGGAGGAGTGTTTAATGTTTTGGCTCTGGAACAGGTGTTCTCAACCATGGATCTATAACCCCTAAAGAGGTTTTCAATGGGTCTTTCCTTCCAGTTGTTTTATACGCTGATCATCAAGGATATTGCTGTGAGTGCCACAGTTCCTCATGTTAATTGTCTTTCTATGTTCAGATGTGGTGTTTAAAAGATTGAGAATCCTATTGAGGATGAACATGTTGGACGGTATTTTGGTGTGTGCGTACAAAAGTGTTGAAAAAGCCCATTTGTCCAAAGGCACCTTGCTGCCTGAGTGGGTGAATAACTAAACGCTGGTGGTCAGCACTACTTTGCCTTTCAACACACCGTGATGCTGTGAGAGTGTCTTCAGGGTGCAGATAATGTCACTTTTTTATAACTGACTTAATAAAATAAAATGTTTAATTCCTGAAAGTGCCAGAGCTTTATCAATGGAATCACCAAGCATTTTGCTCTGATACGTACCACAATGATTTTGAAATGTTTCATTTGATTCTGCGCACTAACACCCATGAATTCATTTTGCCAGTCAGCTGGTAATATGATAGACTGCTTGGGTTTAATTAGGAGCAGTAACAAAGGAATTAGGAGGACAGCTTGACAGATATTAGCATGCAGAAGTATGTTTCATCTGAAATAATGGCATCACTTTACTTGCCGCCTATCTGTTACAGGTTAAAACCATTAAACTATCATTTGCTGCTTTTAAAGCCTCAAACGACCACCTCAAATAATTAGTCCTACTTTTGCATTGTACCGTTCAGTTATTAATGTCGAGATGTTTGATTTGACTGGTTTGTTGTTCACACACAAAGAGGAAAATCCTAATATATCATTGTGAGAATAGCACAAAACATAAGCTTCAATTGAGAAGGAAATTTGAAAGGCATATGGTAATTATCACCCATTTTAAAGTTGAGTTATTAATGTACATGTACTTGATTTATTTTAATACTGCCATTAAATTGTTTTATTTTATCAAACTTTATCAACTTATCAAAACATTTGCTGTTTGCTAATTAGTTCCTTAAATAACCAGTGAGAATCTTGTCAACATGCTAGTGCAACCTTTGTTTCTAATGTGGATTTATAAGTACAATCTGTAAATAGTAGGAAACTAAAACCTTGTGGGCAATAAATGTGGTTCACTGACTGTGTATGCTGCAAGTCAATGATTCCTCTCCAATCTGCATATTTTCTTTTATTTGTTACTGCGATGTGGGCAGTGCTAACCCATCCCTAATTGCCCTTCAGAAGATGGTGGTGATCTATTGTCTTGAATTGCTGTAGTCCATGTGGTGTAGGTAAGCCCACAATGCTGTTGAGCGGAAAGCTTTTTTTGCCGAGCAACTGTTGTGAGTGAGATCTACACCCTTATGAGTGAACAGCAACAGGCTTTATTTAATGTAAAAACCAAAAGAACTGCGGATGCTGTAAATCTGGAACAAAAACAAAGTTGCTGGAAAAGCTCAGCAGGTCTGGCAGCATCTGTGAAGGAGAAAACAGAGTTAACGTTTCGGGTCCGGTGACCCTTCCTCAGAACAGAGGAACAAGGGTTCTGAGGAAGGGTCACTGGACTGGAAACGTTAACTCTGTTTTCTCCTTCACAGATGCTGCCAGACCTGCTGAGCTTTTCCAGCAACTTCGTTGTCGTTGTCGTTGTCATTGTCGTTGTTGTTGTTTATTTAATATAATTCCGTGCAGAGAATGGTAGAAAGGACAACCTGTGTGGAACGGTTCCATATGATCTAATGTCTCTATGACAGAGTCCTTTTCCCACATGAACTATAGGTAGAGTAAAGGCATAATTCCCTTCACAGTGACAGTGAAGTAATGGTGAGGTAGTCCCAAGTTAGGATAGTGTATGAATTGGAGGGAAGCTTGCAGGTGATGGTAGTGTTCCCATGCTCTCCTTTGCCTTTCTAGAGGTCTCAAGTTTGGAAATTGCTGTTGAAGGAACCTTGTTGCAACAGCAACTTTTGTAGATGGTCTACACTGCTAACACAGTACACTATTGGTGGAGGAAATGGTCCATTTGGAATGACAAGGGCAGCAGACATAATGGGTACACCACCACCTCAAAGTTCCCCTCCAAGGCACTCACCATCCTGACTTGGAAATATATCGCCGTCCCTTCATTGTCACTGGGTCAAAATCCTGGAATTCCCTCCCTAATGGCATTGTGGGTCAACCTACAGCAGGTGGACTGCAGCGGTTCAAAAAGACAGCTCACCCCCACCTTCTCAAGGGCAACTAGGGATTGGCAGGAAATGCTGGCCAGCCAGCAACGCCCACATCCCACAAAATGAATAGAAAGAAAATGTTGAAGATGGCAAATGGGTTATCAAGCTTTTTTACTCTGGAGGATGTTGAGTTTCTTTACTGTTGGAGTTTTGCTCATTCAGACGAGTGGAGTGTATTATTTTGTTCTCTTGACTGGTGCCTTTTAGATGCTGGACTGGTGTGGGGAGTTGGGAGCTGGCTTGCATGCTGCAGTATTCCCAGTTTTTTGGCCTGCTTTTGTAACCATTGGAATCGGCATTTCCACAAGCCTGGAGCTCCAGCATCTGATCAGATCTGGATCTTGAATAGGAATGCAGGCCAGGAGAATGAAGCAGCAGAAAGAGTAAGATTTAGTGACATGGTCAGAAAGGAAGAAAAGCTGCAGGTTAGAGGGCTTGGCACAAAGAGGCAGTGTAAGTCTGGAGGTCAGAAAGCAGAGTAGGCAACACCAAAACAGGACAGAATGACCTGATTAGCACTCTGCCAGGAAACGGTCTTAAATAATCCCGTGGCGCTTTGGGGACCTATAATCTTATTGTTTAAAAGTAAAGTCCCAGTTTGACAATCTTGCTGTCATCTGTCTGACCTCCAATCCATCCAGCCTACAACAGTCTCCTATAACCTGTTCTCCTGTGTTGCCCACCTGACTGAACATCTCAACTTAACTTGCAACCGGTCAGCTCTCTATTGGCTCTTCTGAACATTGAATCATTGTTATTCCTGCTTGCAAGTTGGGGAAATTGAACATTTTGGAGTTTGGCATTGTGCAGTTAGAACAAGGGAATCGCAACAGCTTGTAAAACATTCTGAGATAGCAGGAACAGCCGATGCTGGAGTCAGAGACAACACAGTGTGGAACTGGAGGAGCACAGCAGGCCAGGCAGCATCAGGGGAGTAGGAAAGTTGACATTTCGGGTCAGGACCCTTCTTCAGAAATGGGGAGGGGAATGGGAGCTGGGAGATAAATAGAGAGGGTTGGGGCGAGGGAAGGTAGGTGGGATGGTGACTGGTGAATGCAGGTAGAGAGGGGTGGGGATTAGTCAGTGGGATTGGTGGGGTGGATAGGTGGGAGAGAAGATGGAGAGGGTTGTGTCTGGTCAAGGAGGCAGGAGGGAGAATGGAGGGCCTGGCCGAGCTATACGTGCCTCTTCATAGGATACTTGAAACAGTCCCTTTTCCACTGTTATACCGGCACTATCCCCCACCTCTACCTCTACTACATTGATGACTGTATCGGCGCCGCCTTGTGCTCCCACGAGGAGCTTGAACACTTCATCAACTTTACTAACATCTTTCACCCCAACCTCAAGTTCACCTGGACTATCTCTGATACCTCCCTCTCCTTCCTGAACCTCTCCATCTCCATCTCTGGTGACCACCTCGAAACTGACATCTATTTCAAGCCCATCGACTCCCACAGCTACCTGGACTACACCTCCTCTCACCCACCTTCCTGCCTGATTTGGGTCCCCTACTCCTAATTCCTCTGCCTCCGCCATATCTGCTCCCAAGATGGAGCGTCCCGCTCCCGCTCATTCCAATATCCTCCTATTTCAAGGACTGCAATTTTCTCCCTCCATTGATCAAAAATACCCTCAACCACATCTCTTGCATTTCCCGCACTTATGCACCCTCAAACCTCCTTCTGCCAACAAAAGCAAAGACAAAGTCCCCCTGGTCCTTACATACTACCCACCAACTTCCACATCCAGCGTATCATTCTTCGCCACTTCCGCCACCTACAATCTGACCCCATGACCAAAGAGATATTTCCCTCCCCACCCCTATCTACCTTTCATAAGGACCGCTCACTCTGTGACTCCCTCATCTACTCCACACTCCTCACTAACCCCACCACACCCGGCACCTTTCCCTACAACCACAGGAAGTGCTACACCTGCCCCTACACTTTCCCCCTCACTCCATTCAAGGCAAAAAACAAACCTTTCATATCACACAGGGGTTCACCTGCACATCTGTCACCTTGGTCTACTGTATCCGCACGCTCCCAATGTAGCCTCCTGTACATCGGTGAGACCAAGCGCAGACTCAGGGACCGTTTTGTGAAGCATCTATTCTCTGTATGCGACAAATGAGAACACCTTCCCGTCGCCAACCATTTTAACTCCCCCTCCCACTCCCTGGGCGACATGTTCATCTTGGGCCTCCTCCAGTGTCACAATGACGCCACCCACAAACTCAAGGAGCAACACGTCATATTCTGCCCTGGGAGCCTACAGCCCATGGCCCAAACATGGACTTCACCAGTTTTAAAATGTCCCTACCCCTGGCCTCATCCCATGAGCAACCCTCCCTCTCATCCCCGCCTCCTTGACCTGACACAACCTGTCCATCTTCTTTCCCACCTATTCGCCCCACCCATTCTACTGACCAATCCCCACCAATCCCGACATGCATCCAAGCTATCACCACCCCACCTATCTTCCCCAACCCCACCCCTCCTCTCTCTATTTATTTCCCAGCTCCCTTCCCCCTCCTCCATTTCTAAAGAAGGGTCCTGACCCGAAACATCAATTTTCTTGCTCCTCTGATGCTGCCTGGCCTGCTGTGTTCCTCCAGCTCCTCACTGGCTTGTAAAACATGTTCATTCAAGTCTCAGAAGTGCTGTGGAGGCGATCTGGTTGCATGTGGAACAAGCATGTGAACTGCTCCCAGATTCCTTGTGTGACAAAAAATTTCTATAGAGTGAATCCTCTTGACTATTCGATAATTTGGCAGATTTTTGAACTGAACATCTTCCTTATTTTTGTTTTAAAGACTGACACTTATCCAAAAGGACTGGAAAGGTTTGGACTAGGGAAGAGAATAATAGACGTTCTCTGAAAATTTGCATGTGAAAACTTGTCATCTGAAATCTGAAGACAATTTAACATTCTTAACAAATGCAGTAGGGTGGCGGTACTGAGAAACCTGAAATTCTAAACCACAAGCTGAACAGATTGCAGTGCACAATTCATTATAGTCAAAGGCATACAAATCTCCAATGGAATCCTGGCCTTGCTGAAATGTTGGAATGACCCTTCAGTTCAGTGTGTATTTTATCTTGTTTATTTTGTGAATTCTTTCTTGAAGACCTAAGGTTACCATCTGTGTGATAGAATCAATACTGAGCCCTCCACTCCTTTGCGTTCCATTAACTATCAAAATTAACATCCAGAATTAATATTGAATTCGTACCCATTGAGTTCTGAGGAAGGGTCACCGGACCCGAAACGTTAACTCTGTTTTCTCCTTCACAGATGCTGCTAGACCTGCTGAGCTTTTCCAACAACTTTGTTTTTGTTCTTGAATTCATACCCGTTCCATTAACACCCAAACTCCTGCTGCCTACATCCTATTGAGTTGCAGGTTGCCCTCGCCCAATACCCTTTCTCTTCCTGGTGTTCTCATGCTTCAGATTTAACATTGGCATCCTCCAGCTTCTCTCCCACCCCTTCTTCCCCCATATACACACCCCTCCAACTCACTGTGGTTGGCCAAGTTTCCATTCTACACCCTCACTGAAACTGAATTCTTATAACCTGTCTGCTGCATCTTCTTGAAAACTGTCCTTAAAATGAGTCTTTTTTTGGCTTGGTGTCCAGTGTAGCCTAATTTTGCTACTGCACAGGGCCTGATAAACATGTTCTTAAGAGGTGCTGGATTAGGGCAAGATGTTTTCCTGTTTTTTGTTTTAAAGTCAGAACAGTTTCTTCATGGAAGATTTAAATCTGCTGAATTCAGTACGATTTTCCTTTTTCTGTTGCAGAGAGGTTACCAAAAAGACGCTTTTGTGTTCAACTAAGGTCAAGTCTGCTACCGAATGCCTCAATCAAAGCTACAGACAAGTGGATACTACTGAAGACTCCTCCCCAAGAAGGATAACTTCACTGTTATCTGTTCCATTTTTCTTTTGTATTTGTTGCAAACTGCTCTCGGGTTAATGGAAACCAGCCCTCCCTGGGTCTGAATCAACTAAAACGTTGGGACTGAACATCACCTCAAGGAACACAGATGTTCAATGACTCTGTGAAATTTGTATATTCAAACTTTTGATAAGTACAAAAGAGAAGTTTTTTCTGTCTACACTGTCCTTCAAAATGTAGCAGTGATCCAGACTTTAACTTTTTTGTTCATTTTCAAAGTAATATCATTCTAAATAATATTTTAGTACTTCAATTGTAATCTCAAGTTCCTGGTTCAACTCCTAGCAGTCTATACCGCGACAAGCTGCTTGACTTAATAGAATCTACACCCTTTTAACTGATGGGTCAAGTTGTTTAGCAACCTAATTGAAACAAGTATACCTGAAATGTATAAAATCTTGTAACTTCCAAGGTGTCCAAACAGTGTATATTACACTTCATTCTACAATTGTGCACTCAGCTAGTTTTCAGACAACAAATTTATTTGCTGTGTTCTCTTCCTCCCACCTATTCAATAAAAAAATAGATTTATGATCGATTTGAGAAATTAGGTAGCATGGAATGGGCCCTAATGGAATCAGCAAACTATGATTAATGAGAAGAGGCAGTGTTAAAATGCCTAAAAGACCAATGTTAACAAGATTCATGTGCTAACATAATAAAGAGTAGTGATAAATTCTTGGAGCAATCCATATTAATTAATTTACAATTAATTGATTCAGATAAAATGGGTAATAAATCCTGGTCCTGCCAGTCAATGCCCACATCCTGTGCGTAAATTTAAAAGAAGGCAGGATTTCAATTACATCAATTCCAACACTGATTTCAACGAGGAAGTTACCAGAGTGCATCGGAACACTTTCCAAATCTTATGAACTGAAAGTATTCACGCTACAGTTGCTGAACGAAAAATCTTTGGGTCAACCACATGTAGGAACAGAGAAACAAAGAAATAAATTTGGGATGTTGTCAGAGTTTTGGTGGTGGTTGTCCAATCAGAATGTGTAGATAATGGATATTCTGGGGCATGGGATTTTAAACATAATAGCTTATTATCCTTTTGATAAATAACAAACAATTAAGAACAAGCTTTAAAGAGTGTTTGTTTATTTTAGGAGGAACAATTTGTACATAAAATGTATATCTGCATAATAATGTCTCCCTCCCACTGCCTTCCAGCAAGTTGATGGAAAACTTGCTAGGTTCTTTGTATTGTAAGAACTGTAGCAGGAACTTAAAATACATAATCCCATAGCAACTTGCAACCTTTCATACAGGCCAACTGGCTGGAGCAGAGGGGGTCCTTGGCTTGTAGGAGAACCCAAGTCTGCTTCACCAGTGGCAGATGTTCCACATCTTCTGTCAGGGACAGCAGGACTTAACATTGAGGCTGGGAAATGAGAAGGCAGCTATTGAACACAAAGTAGCTAAAGTGGTTCAGGGCCTGCTAGAACCGAAGCCATATCTGGAGCATGAGTAGCGACTGATGTAGACTGCAGAGCTAGAGAATGAAGACCGGAACAGTCTGCAGGAGTGTTTACAGTCAGACTGGGGAATGGAAAAACGGTTATCTGATTCCTATAGACTAAGCAAATTACTAGAAGAAAGATTTATCAATTGTGGATATCTTCCAGATGGTTGGAAAGTGACTGTCTGAATTAGAAAAGGTGATAAGACAAGAGTTGGACAATTGTAACACCGTAGATAATTGGGTGAATAATTTTATTCTCTGTAAATGTCTGTATTTTTTTATAAAGAAGCTGTGGTTGTCCTGATTTTATCTGTTAAGCACCACTTTCTTTGCTTTTATAAAATTGTACGGATGCTTTGCTTTATCAGCTCAAGAAAAAAAAAATAAAGTTTTTTTTATTTAATTGAAAGTTCCACTTTTTATTCATTCATGGGAAGTGGGTGCCACGGACTAGGCCCATCCTTGTTGCCCTCGAGGAATTAGTAAAAGCCACTTTCTTGAGCCATTGTAGTCCATGCGCAGGTACATCCAAAGAGCTGTTAGGAAGGTTAAACTCGGCTTTTGACACAGTTACAGTGAAGGAAGTGATATGGTCCCGAGACAGAATGGTGTGTGGTTGAAAGGTGAACTCTCAGGTGGTGCTGTTCAGGTAGTAGAGATCACAAGCATTGTTGAAGGAGCCTTGGTGAGTCATTACAGTACATCTTGCAGAGCATGTACAATGCTGCCCCTGTTCCCTCACGGTAAGAATAAATGTTTAAGGGGCATGAGGTGCCAATCAAGCAGGCTGCTCTGCCATGGGTGGTGTAGATTTCAAACTGCACTTGTCCAGGGCAGTGGCCAGTATTGTATCACACTCCTGACTTGTGCGTTTGTAAACAGTGGACAGATTTTCAGGAATGAGATGATGAGCTACCTGGTGCAAAATTCCAAGCTTGTGATCTTTTATTGCAGAGTCAATGGTGATCTCCAGGATGTTGATTGAGGGGAATTAGCAGTGGTTATCATGTTGAATGACAAAGGGAGATAATTAGATTTTCTCTGGTTGGAGATGGTTAATGATTGGCACTTGAGGTGGATGTAACTTGCTGTTGATCAGTCCGACCCTGAATGTTGTCCAGGTCTTGCTGCGTGGGGGCACAGTCTGCTTCATTATTTGAGAAAATGTGAATGGCTCAGTGGTTAGCAATCGTGTCTCACAGTGCCAGAGGTCTAGGTTCAATTCCACCCATCCACATTCTTCTTGTGTCTGCATGGGTTTCCTCTGGGTGCTCTGGTTTCCTCCCACAGTCCAAAGATGTGCAGGTTAGGTGGATTGGCCATGCTAAATTGCCCATAGTGTTCAGGGATATGTAGGCTAGGTGGATTAGCACTAGGAAATGCAGGGTTACAGGGATGGGGTGGGTCTGGGTGGGATGCTCTTTGGCGGGTTGGTATGGACCCGATGGGCTGAATGGCTTGCTTCCACACTGAAGGGATTCTATGATTCTACTCCTTGATTTGTTGGTAAATTTGATCACCACTATTCATAACTGGATATATCAGCATGGCAAAGCTTTGATCTGATTCATTGTTTGCCGGATTGCATTATTCTGACTTCAGCATGCTGTTTCTGCTGTTTTGTATGCTTGCAATTCCATGTTGAAACTTCAATAGATCTGCACTATATTTTTAGGCATGCTTTGTGCTTCTCTTGCTATCATCTCCAACAGACTTCACTGAGCAAGGGTTGGTCCTTTAGCTGAATGGTATTATTAATGCGAGACATGTTAGTTTGTAAAGTTACAGGCTGTGATCAAACACAAGTCTGCCGCTGATGATGGTCCATTGCTCATCAAGAGTGCTTAGTTTTGAGCTGCAAAATCAATTCTGAATCTAGCCCATTTTGCACAATGACAGTGCCACACAATTTGATGGTTGGTATCCTCAGTACAAAGATGAGGTTTCATCAACATCATGGTAGTGTGAGACTTGGAGGCAATGTTTCTGCTGTAGAGATTGTGGGTTTGGATGGCAGTGTAAAATGTTTACAATGATTGCACTGAGTAATGACTTCTGCTTTGTCCTTTGGAAATTCCAGAATTTATCCTATATTTACGTGACAAGTCATTTGGAACTTTATAGTCTGCCAAATATTACATATACATATAGATTTCAATTGTGCTACAATAACACTTCATCTACTTGGACTGGATACAATGATGTTCTGACTAAATGAACATTATACATGTGCTCCTATCTTTTAGGTCAAGCATCTTAAATAAGCTAAATCTACCATCATGACCTGCACCAAATTTTGTTCATTCTTCACCCCTTTATTGACCTACAAGGGTTCCCAACCCATTAATGCATAAAATTTCATATTTTCAACCTAATTCTCAAACCTCTCTGTTCAGCTCCTCAGTCCCCGAAATCTCTGATCCTCCAATTCTAGCCTCATTCGAATCTTCAATTTTTAATCCCATTATTGGAGCTTGAGCTGTAGCTACACTCATTCTCTCTAAACCCCTGTCTCTCACTCTATCAGACCACATGGAACAGGAATGGGTCATTTGGGCCCTCAAGCCTGCTCTGCCACTCAATAGCATCATGGCTGATTTGATATTCCTCATATCTACTTTCCTGCATTTTCCCCATAACCCTTGATTCTATGACTGATCATGAAATTATCTACCTCAGCCTTAAATATACACAAGGACTCTGCCCCCAAAGCTTGCTGGGACAAGGAGTTCCAAAGACACTTGATCTTCAGAGAGAAGAAATTCCTCCTCATCGCGGTTTTAAATTGAAGCCCAATATTCTGAGACTATGCCGTCTGGTTCTAGACTCTCCCATGAGGGGAAACATGCTCTCAGTATTTACCTTGTCAAGCCCCTTAAGAATTTTATAGGTTTCAATGTGATCATCTCACATTCTTCTAAACTCCATTGAGTAGAGTCCCAACCTCTTCAGCCTTTGCTCACAAGACAATCCATTCAAACCAAGGAACATTCTAGTGAAGCTTCTCCGAACTGCTTCTGGTGAAATGATGGATAATTTCCTAAATAAAGGGACCAAAACTGCCCTCAGTGCTCCAGATGTGGTCTCACCAGCACTTTGTACAGTGGTAGTAAGACTTCCCTATTCATATTCCAACCCCCTTGAAATAGGGGTCAACATTCCATTAGCCTTCGTGATTACCTATTGCACCTGTTTGCTAGCTGTCTGTGTTTTGTGCACGAGTCCTTTTGTGTTGCAGCTTTCTGCAGCATTTGTTCATTTAAACGATGTTCTGTTCTCCCTTCCAAAATGAACATCTTTGCATTTTTCCACGTTATATTGCATTTGCCAACTTTGTGCCCACTTACTTAACCTATCAATGCCTCTGGAAATTGTTCGCATCCCTCTTGCAACTTGCCTTTCCACCTATTTTTGTGTCATCTGCAAATTTGGCTATAGTACATTCACTTCCTTCCTCCAAGCCCTGATCCTTATGGAACCCCAGTGGTGACAGGCTGCCAACCTGAAAAAGAACCTCTTATCCCACTTGGTGCTTCCTCCCCATTAACCAATTTTCTATCCACATCGATATACTACCTCCAACACCATGAGCTCTTATGACTTGATCTTTTGTGAGGAACCTTGTTACAAGCCTTCTGGAAGTCCAAATACAACACATCTACCAAATCCCCTCTATCTGCTCTGGTTGAGACTTCCTTGAAAAACTCTAATAAATTAGTCAGATACAAATTCCCTTTCATGAAGCTATACTGGCTCTGCTTAATTAGTTTATAATTTCCCAAATATGCTTCTTTAATAATTGATTCGAACATTTTTCCAACAACAGACACTAGGCTAATTGGCCCATAGTTATCTGCTTTCAGCCGTCTTCCTTTTTTGAATAGCAGTATCACATTGGCAGTTTTCCAATTCTCTGGTACTTTTCCAGAATCCAAGGATTTTTGGAACATTGCAATCAGCGCATCCACTATCTCTGTAGCTACTTATTTTAGGATCCCAGGGTGCAAGCCATCAGGGCCAGGGGGCATATCTGCCTTTAGCCCCATTAGTTTGTCTAATACTACTTCTCCAGTGATGGCAATGGTATTTAATTCCTCCCCCATATTCTTTATACAATGTTTGAAGTTTCTTCTATGTAAAAACTGATGGAAAACATCTGTTTAACTCTTCAGCTATTTCCTTGTCCCCCATAACTATCTCCCCAGATTAATTTTCTAAGGGTCCTATATTCACTTTGATCTCTCTCTTCCTTTTTATATATTTGAAGAAGACCTTATTGTCAGTTTGTATCTTCCTCACTTGTTTGCCCTCACAGTTATTTCTTTCTCTTTATTATCTTTTTAATCCTCCCTTGCTGGATTCTGAATTTATCCCAGTCTTTGAGGCTATCACTGACTTTTTTTTACACTCCTTATGTGCTTTTTCTTTCAACTTGATACTGCCCTTAACCTTCTTGGTTAGCCATGGTTGGTTTATCCCTCTTTTAGAATCCTTGCTTCTTACTGGGATATACTTTTGCTGAGAGTCATGAATTACCTCCTGAAATGTCTGCCAATACTTGGTAACCATCATTCCTGGTAAGCTATCACTTCAGCCAAACCTATCCTCATTGCTTTGTAATTTTTTCATACAATTGTAGGATGTAGGTGACCACTGACTGGGCCTGCATTTATAGCTCATCCCTAGTTACCCTTGAGAAGGTGATGGTGAGCTGCAATCCATCCACTGTGGGTTGACCCACAATGCCATTAGGGAGGGAATTCCAGGATTTTGACCCAGTGACAGTGAAGGAATGGCAATATGTTTCCACATCAGGATGGAAAGTGGCTTGGAGGGGAACTTGGAGGTGGTGGTGTCCCCGTGTCACTGCTGTCCTTGCCTAGGGATGGAAGTGATCATGGATTTGGAAGGTGCTGCCTAAAGATCTGGTGGTGGATGGATGTGGTGCGAATCGAGCTGGATGGTGTCAAGCTTCGAGTATTGTTGGAGCTGCATCAATCCAGACAGGTGGGAAGCATTCCATCACACTCCTGACTTATGCCTTGTCAATGGTGGACAGGCTCTGGGGCGTCAGGAGGTGAGTTACTCATCACAGTATTCCTATTCCCTCTAAGTTAAACACAATTGTTTCTGGTCCAAGTTTCTCACACTCTAGCTGAATACTAACTTCCATCATGTTATGATCACTATCTTTATTCTGAGATCATTTCTTAAACCTGCCTCATTATTCATTACCAGATCCAGCATATTCTGTTTCCTGGTTATCCATCTGAGTATTTCCCACACTCTCTAAACCACTGTCTCTGTCTATCCTTCTCTCCCCCTCTAAACCTGTGTCTCTCTCCCTACCTATATCTCCTTTAGGACACTCCTTAAAAACCTACCTCTGACCATGCTTTTGGCCATCTGCTCTAATATCTCCTTACGTGAATCAGTGTCAAGATTTGTTTAATAAAGTCCCTGTGAAGTGCTATTGGACAAAAGATGTGGGCTACAGCGTACTGAAAAATGCAGCACACTTTTATGACAGCAATCAGTATCCACATGTGTAAAATACTATTACAGGCACCAGTGTCTGTGTTCTTGTTGCGTTCAGGTGGAGTCAGTTCCTCTTGTTCCAGAACTGGTGCACAAATTCAATGACACATTTCAGTTACTTAATCCTCTCATATTCCAGAGATGACTGGCTTTTTAAATTGCTTTCTTTGTTCCATAAGAATCCTTCGCCTGTCCTGCCAATACAGCTAATTACAGCATAATCTATTTCACTCAGCACAAAAAGATCTGGTTTGCTCAGTGTGAATTCCAAGGGCTGAGGTTTCACTCCCAAGCACAAAGTTATGATAATTCCCAAGTCTGCAAATCTGACTTAGCAGAAAGTGTGCTGAACTGTGGTTTCTTTGATCAAAGGTGCTGGGTATTAACTGGAGTTGGACCATCTTTGGAAACAGCCCTTAAAGCCTCAACATTCACACCACCTCACCCACCTATGCACTTCCCATTTCCCAACTCATGCCACCACACACCTCCTCTCATGTCGTTAGTGCCACCTTGGTGCCTTATATCCTCCAAGCCAACTTACAACCACCCACTAATACCCATAGTCCTTTATAGCTCCTATGCCAATTTAATGTAAACTCATACCAAAATACCAAAAAACATGTAAAACCGGACAGTTTTTTCAACAATCTACAATGGTTTCATGGTCATCATTATACCCTTAATTCCACATTTTTATTGAATTTAAATTCCACCATTAAGAACTAGGGGCCATAGCCTCAAAATAAGGGGGGAGCAGAATTAGGACTGAGTTGAGGAGGAAATTCTTCACCCAAAGGGTTGTGAATCTGTGAAATTCCCTGCCTGGTGATCCAGTTGAGGCTACCTCGTTTAATGTTTTTACAGCAAAGGTGGATTTTTGAACAGTAAAGGAATTAAGGGTTATAGTGAGCGCGCAGGTAAGTGGAGTTGAGTCAACAGGCCAGTTGGCCTGCTCCTGCTCCCGTTTCTTATGTTCTTATGTTCATCTGTCACGGTCTCTGGATTAATAGATTAGTGATACCACCACTAGGCCATTACTTCGTCTCTGCTTTACTATTTCCTGGTT
>NW_025967207.1:0-8525 GCF_021869965.1 Rhincodon typus
ATTTGTGTCAAAGATAACAGGTTATCGGTGTGATTAGCCATTGTTTTTCATTCGGGAGGCCTGAATCTGGCGGTGCTGGGCACAGTTTTGATCTTTGAAAGGCATTTCTACTTCCATGGGTCATGGTAGCATTCCTGCCTCTGAGTCACAAGATAATGGGTTCACATCCACCCTAGGGACTTGAGTGTGCAATCTGGAATGACACTTCACAGCAATATCGAGTGAGAGCTACACTGCGGTTTGTGCTGCCTTCCAGATGAGACATTATAGCAAGATGCTATCTGCCCACTCATGCATGTGTAAAGGATCACGACACCATATTTGAAGAACGGCAAGCAATCCACCCCGGTGACCTGGCTAATATTTACACTACACTCAACTTGCCATATTCCCTACAATAAAACAATGTTTTAAAAGTTTGACCCCTGTATTGCACAGTGCGGCTGAATGACTTGGGCCTAATTTGTTCACTTTTATCCTCATTTTAGTATATTGTACCATGAATTAAGTTCCAGTTTGTCTGCTCGGTAACAGATAGGCACATGTGCTGATATACATTCACTTGTGTATGTTTAGAATTCTGTCCCGCCTTTGTCCTTTTTAATTAGAAGCTTCTTTCACACCACCAAAAAGAAACATCTCTGTCTTCCTTAAAGCGACTCTAACAGAAAAGATCCATTCTGTTCTATTCCAGTCATTTACAATGCACAATGCTGAGTAATTACTGTTTCAGCAGAGCTTCAATTGCATTATCCCCGACCAGGAGTCTTCACATTTTAATTGTGCAAAAGAGCATGAAGCTTCAATTATCTTGGACAGCTGCTTGGGGTCTTGTTCCGGTGCAAAGCATTATGATACTCAAATCCCAAAGCAGCATTTGAATCGGAAAGATAATGACTTCAACCCTAGTGTATTTAACAAAGGCAGGCATATGTCATCACAGGTCAAGTGTAGAGTCTGGCAGATACAGGAGTAGTCGACTGTGTGGATTCAAAGCACAGATTCTCAACACACACAGGGTAAATGAAACTCCATCAGTTTATGTACCCAATTTTCTCAGCCCTCCACCACAGGAATTGATGATCTTTTACAGAACCAAGAAGATTGATTGCTTTCTGGCACTTAAGGGACATGGCTATTCCTTTTTTTCTCTATTTACATTAAAACATAAGAAATAGGAGCAGGAGTAGGCAATTCAGCCCATTGAGTCTGCTCCATAATTCAATAAACTCATGGCTGATCCAAATGTAGTTTCAACTCTACTTTCCTGCCCGTTCCTCATAACCCTTAACTCCCTTGTTAATCAAAAGTCTGCTGAACTCAGGCTTCAATAACGACTCAGCCTCCATTGATGTTTAGAAAGAAAAGTGAAAACCCTAATCACCCTCTACAAGAAGAAATTCCTTCTCATCTCCTTCTTAGATGGGAGATTCCTTATTTTGAAACTGTACTCCCTAGTCCTCAAAAGGAAAACATTATCCAAGCATCTACCATGTTAAGCCATCTCAGAATCCTGTAAGTTTCAATATAACCACCTCTCATTCTCTAATCCAATGAGTATAGAACCAACCTGCTCAATCTTTCCACATAAACCCAGGAATCAGCCAAGTGAACCTTCTCTGAAATGCATTCAATGCAAGTATAATCCTCCTTAAGTAAGGTGACCAAAACTGTGAACAGTACTCCCGGTGCAGTCTCACCAGCGGCCAGTACAATGGAGGCAAGACTTCCCTAATTTACGATCCATACCGTTTGCAATAAAGGCCAACATTCCATTTACCTTCCCAATGACTTACCTTACCAGTATACTAGTATTTTGTGATTCATATACAAGGACACCCAGTCCTCTCTAAACTGCAGTTTACTGCTGCTTTTTTATCCCCCATTTAAATAGTATTCTGGTTTTCTTCTTGCCAAGATGAACATGCTCATGTTTTTCTTTCAAACTTTACTCCTGCCACTTTCTTTGCCCGCTCACTTAACCTATCCATATCTCTTCGCAGACCTTTTTGTACAAAATGACATTCCTACCTATCTTTGTATCCGCAGTAAATTTGGCTACAAAACAGTCAGTCCCTTCATCCAAATTACTAATTTTGATCACAAATAGTTGAGGTCCTGGCACTGATTTACAGTTTTCCAACCTGAAAATGACCCATTTATATCAAGTCTATTTCTTGTTTCTTAGCCAGTCCTGTATCAGTGCTAATTTATCACGCAACACCCTGAGCTTTTACCTTGTGTAGTAACCTATTATTTGGCACCTCATTAAATGATGATTGGAAATCCAAATAAATTACATCCACTGATTGTCCATTATCCACCCATTAAATCCTCAAAGACCTCTAACTGGTTCTTAGGATGTGAGCAACCAAGGTGATGTATATTGTCCATGCTAGTGTGTAGATCAGGCTAGGGCAGCAATAGTTTCCCTGTTGGACAACTTGGATTATTGTGACAATCAATTAATTTTTCTAACACATAAACAGAATTCAGTCTCAGGATCTGCCTCAATAAGCTTTGATTTCATAACCTCTAGGCTTAGCTCATTCGATACCTCAGCCATCATAATTATCATGTTTGTATATATATATATAGATATTTTTATAGGGGTCAGTTAGCACATTTGGCTGGATGGTTGGTTTGCGATGCATGAGGACACCAACAGTGGCTGAGGTTACTGTGAAGGACTCTCCTTCTCAACTTCTCCCACTACCTGACATGTGATAACCCTCAGGTTAAACCACCACCAATCATCTCTAATGAGAGAGATCTATTCTCTGGAAAGACTATGGCAAATTTACCTTTAAATTTATACACATTTATATCATAGCCATTATTAACATAGCCCTACAATCTAATCACGTCAGTGAGGATTTTACCCTTACTGATCACCATAAAGTTTTAGTTTATGAGTGAAAGGTGCTGATAATTTAAGGTTGCCTATCGTCATGAGAGCCACCAGCATTCTGCAAATTGTATATGAATCCAAAATAGTCCTGAATTGCTTCATGCAAATGTACAGACAGTACTAGCCAATTTTCACACTGCCTGTTCCAAACTAGAAGCAATGAGGTAAATGACCAAATAATCTGTTTGGATGATGGTGATTGAAGGATTGGGCAACATTTTTGCCCCCCCTCAGAGGGCTGACAAACTCAAGTTACCAGCCCAGGCAGTGGGCAGGCTGGAACTCATGAAGGTTCAGTCATAAAATCAGCCATGATCTTACTGAATTCCCAAGCTGGCTGAAAGGGCCGAGTGGCCAACTCCTGCTTCTAATTCAGATGTTCATGGCACATCTCACTGTCTCGGTTCTGTCCCCTGCTGACACCGGGGACGACGTTTAGATGAAGGCAGAAGTTCCAAATTATTCACTCCCCTGAGCAAACTGGATGCAACAGTCTTCCACGAAATTGGTTGTTACACTAAAGCTGCAGTCAATCAAGGATACCTAGGAACGGGCGAGAAATGCTGCAACACCCAAGTCTCACAAGTGAATAAAAAAAGGTGTGGGTTTCCCATAATCGGGAATAGAAGATTGTTACAATCATCATGGGAAATTCCCCTCATTGCCTACAGTAGAAAAGCAATTATTGTGGATATTTATTGGTACTGTCATTGTATAAGACAACTGTGGCATGGTTCACGTGGTGTCTCACAGGTATTCACCTTCCCCTTCCCCTCAGTTCATGTTTGTACTCTCCTGTTCCCTCTAATTTCACCTTACTAGCTTTCCAAGTAATCCACCTTCAAAATGTTCACTGTCATATCCAACTCCAACCTCACGTACCTACAGCTGTATGAGAAGGAATTCTGCCTCATTCTGTGGGTGGAGAGTCTTAACCTTGCAAAGTTATTCTAAATGCTAACAACACCCATGATTAAATAATTTTAATGATATTTCCTCATCCCATCGTCACAGCCTTTCAACCTTTTTTCCTTATCCTTCTCTCCAATTTAATTGTTATTTTTGACATTGTTTCCGTCACACCCACAAACCATGGAAGTGACTTCCACAGCCGCCCAAAATTCTATGTAAAATATGTTCTCCTGTCCTATGTTTCATATCAATTATATTTCACCTTGTTACAATGGACAATCATCAAAAACTGTCTATTACTATCTGCACAGACCCCATACCATCATAATTTTAAACACTTCTGACATTTTGTCCTGTAATTGGTCTTCTAATGAAAAGAAAATTAAATTTTTCAAGTTGTTTATTTTACTTGTACTTGCTCATCACTGGAAACTGAATCTTGCAAAGGCAAAAGTCATTGGTTTTGCACTCTGAAATATATACAGTCCTTCAATCGTGGCCTCTTGAACAATACCAATTTTTAAGTGCTCCACTTGAAATCTTGAAATTCAGCCATGCATTCATAATGGACATAGCTGTAAATAACAACTTGGGAATTATCAACAATGAATCCCATTGAACCTGTAGGAACAGATTTTTCTTTTTAGTTCACCCATGGGATGTGGGTGTCCCTGGCCAGCCAGTATTTATTGCCCTTCCCTAGTTGCCCTTGAACTGAGTTGCTTGGTAAGCTATTTCAGAGGATAGTTGAGACTCAAACATGGTGAGGATGGCAAATTTCCTTCCCTGAGGGACATTAGTGAGCCAGATGAGCTTTTCTGACAATCAACAATGGTTTCATGGCCATCAGTAAATTCTTAATTCCAGATTTTTTTGATTGAATTCAAGTACCACCATCTGCCATGGTGGGTTTCATTAGCTGAGTTTTTGGATGAATAGTTTAGCAATAGTACCACTGGGCCATCACTTCCTCCCCTTCAAATGTACTCACTGACAGGATGTTGGCATCAGTAGCTAGGCCAGCATTAATTGTTCATCCTTAATTGCCCATAAGGAGGTAGTATTGAGCATATTATGTGGCATCTCGGCATAAAAATACTTGCTTGGGTTGAAGGGATGCAGGGCAATGGATCTGACAGCTTTCCATTCCTGGGCCCAGCTTCCAGTGAGTCTGATTGTGACAGAACAGCAAACAAACCTCTCTGGAGATAAATTCAACCTTGGGCAGTCCATGGATAAACATCACCCAGAAACTGAGTGGGAGCTGGAAATAGTAAAGAACATGACCCCTTTAAATGCCACTGCTCAGGGAGAGGTCTTTGTGATCCCTTTAACTGTCTGTAGTCAGGGGACAGTAAATCCTTTAAATACCATAAACAGGTTTGGCTGAGGTGGGGGTTTCGTGATCCCTTTAAATACTACTGTCTGGTGGTGTTTTGCTGAGGCATTTAACAATGGCTGGCTGGGGAGCTTTATGATCGCTTTAAATAGTGTTGGGCAGCAGGATTTCATTTGACAAAAAAAAGTGACAGATAAAATTCCGTGTCAGTAAATAGGTGGTTGTCATTTTGGTTAAAAATATCATAGTTATACCTTGAGTGAGGGAATACTGATGGATGTGGAAGGGCAAAGGGATTTGCCAATGCTGAATTTGTGTGCTGGGATTTACACTGTGTGGATTGGCATGTATTGGGTTTTATGACAAAATGCCCCAGGCTAATGATTTGGGGACATGGATTTGAATCCCAACAAGGCACATGGTGAAATCTGAATTCAGTAAAATTTGGAATTGTGAAAGCTAGCCTAATGGGTACCATTAGTCCATTTTCAATTGTTGTTGTTAAAAACACATGTGGTTTATTAATGTCCTTTAAGGAAGGAAATCTGCTGTTCTTGTCTTGTCTGGCCTAGATGTGACTCCAGACCCACAGCAATGTGGTTGATTCTTAGCTGCCCACTGAAATAGCCTAGAAAGCCACTCAATTCAAGGGCAATTAGGGATGGGTAACAAATGCTGGCCTTGCCAGCGATGCCCACATCCCAAGTAAGACTGTACAAAAATAGGTTATTGAATACAAATATCCAGACGAATTATGAATCTGTATCAAACCTTAGTGAGTCCACAAGGTAGGAACAAATTACTGCAGATGCTGGAATCTATACTGCAAACCAAAAATGCTAAAAATCACAGCAGGTCAAGCAGCATCTGTGGAGAGAGAGCAAGCTAACGTTTCAAGTCTGGATGACTCTTCATCAACTGGGCTAGTGATGGCCATGCTAGTGATGCCACCATTGGCCTTCATTCCATAGATCTAGAGATGAAAATGTATCTCACCAATTCCTAATCCTCACCCACTCTCTCCATTTCAAATTATTAACAGTCGTTGAGTGAGTACACACTCACTTGTGAAGCCATCCCTAGTCAACAACACCATCCACTCTCGTGATGCTTATGAATTATGATGTACAGCCATTTTGATGTGTATCCTGTATTCCAGCATCCGTGCCTGTAGGAGCTAGGAGAACAATGCAGGAGAGAACAGCCAAATGCAATTACCCACCTTATCTTTCCGACTCCCCAGATATATTCAAGACTGCAACATTTTTATATTGTCCAGATTATATATCGCCACAGGGCCTTTCAGCAGATATGAACACAAAGTTTGCAAAGTCAGAAAACTCACAGAAGAACTGAAAATAAAGATACTGATCATAAGATAGCGGGTGAAGGGAGTTACTGTGCTTCTTGCTTTCTGTGTGTAAAGTGCTTCTCATTTTTAGCCTCCACCACTGGTTAGCAGCAATGCAAAAAGGAAAGTTGAATGCACAAGTCTTCCCATATCTGTGGTCTGTCAGCAAGGCCTCTGCTTTGCCTCCATGTGGTGACACACAGGATGCCTCAGGCTGAAGCTTCAGAGGAACCTGGAGGAGGTTTCGTCTCTGGTCATAGATTGTACAGCACCCACTGTTGTGCGGGCACCTCCTGGTGGTCATGGATGAAATTACTTGCTATAGCTCCCCTGCCATGTCAATACTTGGGGAGGGACGAAGGTTAAGTGAGTAAACCTCAACAAACATTCTGGAGTGCAGTTCAAAGTCAGACCGATGTCTAAACACGTAATTTCTCCAGCACCTCCTGCAGCCAAGCCAGTACCAAAAGTGAGTGTTCTGGACTGCATCAGGGAGTGCAAGAGGGGTCCCTAATGTTTGGACAATTCAAGTTCTCTGGTGAGTTTCACCCAGCTTTGTGCTTTGGAGAAGACACGCCAATTTCACTGAACACAACTGTCTGTAACTTTGCTGATTTCAGCAATCTCTTGCACCAAGCTGCGATGAAAATACAAAAAACAGAAAACAATCGCAGAATAGAACAGAAGCCCAAGCACGCACCAGTCCGAAACAACACTTAGTGGTTCGCATTTCCAGGCAAAGCCAAGATTCCAGCAATTTTAGATTGGATAACAAAGCCTCCCACATGATTATGCTGAGTTACAGTATCCGAGTGGACAGGGCTTTCCAAGCCTTATTATGTTGCTGGCCTTGACAGCCATTCGATGTGTCAGTTATATGAATTGAGTGTGTTTTGTAGTGGGGAGGGGGGAGGGTTGTTTTTCAGGCACTAAAGGCTAATGTTACTTTTTAATTTTCACTTTGGGTCAATGTGTTGCAACCTTTCATTTTCATTGTATCTGCAAATTGTCACATGGGAGAATTCCGCTGCCAATATCCTCGCTCCAGGTGGGTACTAATGGTGCTGTTGTGGACTTTGTAGCTGTAATTTTCCATTACTGAAATAAACCAGTGAAAAGCTAAATCCAAGTATGTTCGCAGTACAGTCTGGGACTCACACATATGTTCTGTTATAAAGCGCCAGGCACTTGGCAGTGATATGGTTGTGATTCTGTGGAGCCGTGGAAATTGAGTTCCTTTGACTAATGTGTCTTTGGGATCACTGCATCTCACAAGGCATTACAGCGTTTGTATATTTAAAAAAAGCTTTTCTCTCTCCTCTATTTTTAACAAGTCTGAAAACAGTCCCTTTTCCATATGGTATTGGGAGCACAGTAGCATGAAATGCATTCTGTGTTGTGCCAAGTATTGGCTTGAGGCCTTACCCAGTGCAGGATACATAAAGTGGATTAGCTGCAGGTTAACGAGCCTCTATCCTCTGTTAGCAGTCACCCAACAACAGGTTCATCATAGTTAACTGTAAATGCTAGGATGGCGATCTCCACTGTTGCTTCAGATGCCTTCAGATTTAAGCCCCTTCATATTGCATTCTCAATCCCTTTAGTCCACCTTTCCACTTTGAAACTTGCTCATGTTTGGTCCGTGTGCAAGTTTCCTCTATACTTCCAGTGTCTACATGAGCTGTTGTTTGGATAGTCGGTGTGGACCCGATGGGCTGAATGGCCTGCTTCCACACTTTAGGGGTTCCATGATTCCTAAAGGAGTGAAGATTGGCCATGGGCTTTCCTGAGAAAGGGAAGGTTGATCATGGGGCTTTCCTGAGAAAGGGACAGTTGATCATGGGGCTTTCCTGAGAAAGGGAATGTTGATCATGGGTCTTTCCTGAGAAAGGGACGGTTGATCATGGGGCTTTCCTGAGAAAGGGAAGGTTGATCATGGAGCTTCCTGAGGGAGGGAAGGTTGATCATGGAGCTTCCTGAGGGAGGGAAGGTTGATCATGGAGCTTCCTGAG
>NW_025967207.1:8625-25000 GCF_021869965.1 Rhincodon typus
TTGATCATGGGGCTTTCCTGAGAAAGGGGAGGTTGATCATGGGGCTTTCCTGAGAAAGGGGAGGTTGATCATGGGGCTTTCCTGAGAAAGGGGAGCTTGATCATGGGGCTTTCCTGAGAAAGGGGAGGTTGATCATGGGGCTTTCCTGAGAAAGGGGAGATTGATTATGGAGCTTCCTGAGGGAGGGAAGGTTGAGCATGGGCCATCGACTATGGCGGTACGAGAGACCTGAGCTGGGAAGACGTAATTCTTGCTGCTGATTATTGTTCAACAGAACTGACTGTGAAGTGTGTGTGTGGATTTTGGGTGACAGTGGATTTTGCCTCAACTGCAATGTACGCTTCCCGTAGAAATAAACATGTTGAAGAAATTCATAGTGCACAAAAATTGGTTGCTGGAGTGAATTGCTGGAGGCAGGATGGCTGAAGACATGTATTCCACCAGCAACTTCAGGACTGGTGCAAATGAAGAAAATAACAGAGACAATTGTATACAGTGCACAGCAAATCTCTGATCCCCTTCACTAGGGCTTTTATCTGTCTAGGCAGTTGGCACCCTTTGAGTCAGGATTTCAGTGGCATCAGTGCCCCCTGAGCGCTCCTAGTTATTGCACATACCACTCAGAGTCAAAGCTGAGCTGGCTAAGCATAAGGTGCAGCTTACCAGCTATTGGGTTGATCAACACCTTGGATGTACAGGGGAGGGTAAAGCTAAACTGGTTTTACAGACAGTTCACGAAATGGCAAAACTTCAAAAATAAAACTTCGGGAATAAAAAAAACAGCTTCAATCAAACAGCCCCACTCGAGATATGTCCTAAACTGGCAGTTTTTAGATATGGAAATGGAGTCCCAGTCTCCAGGCACTTTAATGATCACTCTCAGGACTAATGAGGAAGCTTTGTTCTTCATTAAAGAGGAAGGGTCACCATGAGGGCCATTTTTGTAAAGAACTATAGTTAACGTCGTGTTTAACTTTTAATTCTAAATTTCTGCCTTGACTTTTTATTTGGTTGGGCTGACACTTTACCAAGAGTACAGCCTTCAAATTTCAATCCAGACAGTCAGAGGATCCAGCCTGGCTTTGCCTTTGTCCTGTTGTCCTCGAATACTCTTCCAGGTAGAGTTAACTGAGGAGTGACAAGTGACAGAATGTGGTATCTACTCGCAATGCAGCAACCAGGCAATGGCAAGTTCAGCAGTAGGCCCTCCCCCTTAAGTCTAGAAACCCTGGGCTGAAGTACCACCGGGAGGGAGAACTGCTAGTCAATCAGACAGCATGCCGCATGGGTAGATGGGTCAGTCCCAGGGATGCTGCGCCATTATTTGGACACTTACGGTCTTCAATTTTTGAGAGGCCCAGAAGGCCAAACATGGTAATTCTGGTGGAGGTGGTGAGGTTCAGTTACAACACAACCCCACTGAATGAAATGCCGTACCAGCCTCACCACCAGCAACAGCAGAGCATTCTGCCCCTCGGAGCAGCTACTATCCACTCTATCAGCAGGCATTGAGGTAATTTGTAGGACCCAGACCCAGCCAACTCTGCGCACATCAGCGATTAAAACTCGGAACTTTCTGGACTATCATCGCTCACTGGTGTATTTGCTAAACCCTTACATCTCCATAGATCTTGGTGAGAGGACGGGCTAGTTAGTAATCTGCTGATAGCATAGATCTCTAAACCTGACACTGTCAGATTATTGAAAAGGGACTCGCGAATGATCATCTCTCTTAATTCTCCTCTTCCCCGTGCTATGGTGTCACAGCACCATGACCGAAGGACTGAAACTCAGTCAGATGGAAGACTCTGGCTGTGGACTCATGAACCATCAGTTGTTGTTTATTTTAGTTAATGCCCCTGGGTGTGGATGAGGCTGGAAAGGCCAGCATTTGTTGTCCTTCCTCAGTTTCCCTGGGAATATGACACTGACCTAACTTCTTGAACACTAAAACAGTTTGACATAACCGTACGGCTCACTTGACCACTTCGCAGGGTGGCAAAGAGTTAACCATGTTGGTGTGGCACCGCTGTCACATTGGGCCTGGGCCGTTAAGATGGTGGTCTGTTCTTCTGGACCCTTGTGAACCATTTGAGGTTTTTCCAACAATCCTACAACTTTATTTCAGGTTGTTGCGAACAATCAATTCTCCGACTGTTACAGAGCTTGGAATGTTTTTGTTCAAAGTGTGTGAAAAGCGATGATATAATTTGAAGCACCAGCTCAACTCACCCGCTGGTGTCAGGGAGATGACTTAACCGTAGAAGAAGTCATTATTCAGAGAGTGATTCAGCATCAACTGTATGTTAATTCTATCCCGCACATTATCAGATTACATAACCTCTCCAAGCCAGTGCCTCCCAATGATGTCATCCCCATTCAATGTTTAACTAAATCCATTCAACATGTTTTTTTAAAAGAATAGAATCCCTACAGTGTCAAAGCAGGCCATTTGGTCCATACTGTCCCTCCAAAGAGTATCCCATCCAGGCCCAACCCCTACTTCATCCCTGTAACCCATCTATCCCTGACATCCCTGGACACTTTAGCATGGCCAGTCCACCTAACTTGCATATTTTTGTGACTCTGGGAGGAAACCCCCACAGGCACAGGGAGAATGTGCAAACTCCACACAGACAGTCACCCAAGGAGTGGGATTGAACCCAGGATCCTGGTGCTGGGAGGCAACAGTGCTAACCACTGACCCACCATGCCTTTGACAGCGAGGAAAGTGAAGAGATTTTTGCACATCACCATTCTTTGCAATGGTTTTTTTTTCTGTCACTTCCAGTTCTGTTGAGCAATCCTTTCTGTCCTAAAGGGCCTGCCTACTTAGGGTACAGTTTCACAAGCACCGTTAAGCACAGCCCAAAACCACTCTTTTCTGGTCTAATGAACCCAAGTAGGCAGTTTGATTAATGCCTTGTGAGGTACCATTTGCTGCAAGAGTGATAACCTTGTTACAGTTGGCCCCAGTGTCCTCAAACCAAAGTTGGGTAGAAACAGTGAGGGCTTACCTCCCTAAATGCTATCTTGGGTCTTCTGCCATTGCGCGTGAACCCTGGGCCAGGACTGACCCAGGAAATTAGCCATCTAACAGTCACGGTCCAGCAAACAGAAAGGCTTTATAATGAGATAGTAGGAAGGGTCTAGACCCGAAACATCAGCTTTCCTACTCCTCTGATGCTGCCTGGCCTGCTGTGTTCATCCAGCTCCACAGGCTTTATAATGAGTTTTGTTGAGGCTGCCTAACAATAAGTTGCACTTACGTTGCACCTATAATGTGGTAAAATACCCTAAAGTGCCGCGCAGACAATCAAAGCCTAGCAGAATTACATTGGACAGGCTGCTTAGCGGCCAGCCTGGAGGCCTTTTGCGATGGGAGCCTGCTTCACAAGCTGGTATTGAGGAAGTGAGAGGAATTTTTTGGGGGGTGTGGGGTGCGCTGACCACTGGTGGCAGGGGGAGGAAGGGCAGCATTCTTTATCATGACAGGGTTTCTCATCAAGGCAGTTTTATACTTCAGTGCCGAAAGGAGTGGCTGTCTCTGTTTAACATGCTCACAGCTGGCCATTTTGATAAGCATTTGAGTGGCAACACACGACTGCAGGGGCTCGTTCTCAGCTTAGCACCTTCAGCGGGGGAATCTGTGCTATGCCCGAGCCAAGGCAATGGAAGAATCCTCATTGAGGCATTGGGCTGACTCTTTAAAAAGCAGTGGTCTGTGTCAGAACAGGGAGGGGGAGGGTCCAAGGGACCAACCCTAGCCACTCCATTGTACGGGACGCGAGCTGGTTATTCGAGCATTATAACAAAGCCCGAAACGTCAGCCTTTCTGCTCCTATGATGCTGCTTGGCCTGCTGCGTTCATCCAGCCCTGCACCTTGTTGTCTCGGATTCTCCAGCATCTGCAGTTCCTACTATCTCTGATTCAATTATAACAAAGCCGCCTGCTTTTATTTTCTCAGTCAGTCTATTTTCACATTTCTGGGTTCCTCAGGCCTTGGGGAAACGTAGTTATTTAAAGGAGGCAAGGAAGGCTGAGTCATAAGGTCGGTGCCTTTTCTTAGCTCGCTTTGCTGGCCAAGAGGAGGGGAACGTTCCTTCAGCTCTTAAACCAATCCTTAGCATACGCCTCACTCCATCCCACAACCAGGAATTGCTTGCACCCCTGGCCACTATCCAGAAATCATGAATGGGCACTTCCTAGCCCCTCCTCTTCCCACTATCACCGTCAGATTCCTCCTATAATAAGGACCACTGTATAATTGGGACACTCTGCTATTAGCTGAACCCCTCGCCTATAATCCAGGCCCCTACCCCGCTACAATCTCTCTCTGCCCCTTGCTCCAAAGGGGAAGCTGCCTGCTTAGGCATTGACTTTTGTGAAGCAGGCTTCCATCACAAAAGACCTGCAGCGTGCCGACAGGGCTCCCTCAAAGCAGGGCTCCCATTTAAAAGGAGCGCTGCAGTGAAACTGGGCACAGCTTTCGGATCTCCTTATCTCACAGCATTGTGCCCACACAAACGCATGGGTCGCAGGAATCAAAGTAATAATCATTTAGTATGTTTAATTGACTCTAAAATCATGTACACAAAGTGAGGGGGTGAAGCTAAGATTAAGAGGGAGAGAGACAGAAACATAAAAAGACAGACAGTGAAATTAGAAGTTATGTTGTTTTGCTTTACATCTCCAGTGATAAATAAACTCTGAAGAAATAAGACGGTGCTCTTCCAAAACTAAATTTTCAGTTCAAATAGTTGTTTGGCAGCAGTTAAGACTTACTGCTCCACTTAAAGCTCTTTACACTTAAATGTGCAGCCCTAACCTTCCGGTGTGTTTGGTGGGTCAGTTGTGACTGCCCCTACTGTCCTTGTATGTTAAAGCCTAGTCCTTTGACAAGATCTCTAATATCGGGAATATTGTTCCAATTGGTCTGTGCCAGTATTTATGCCCCACATTTCTCCCTTCTCTCTTTGCGGAACTTCTTTTGAAATGTTCTTTTCATCTCACCTTGTGGTTAAGTGAGTTCCTATTCTCACTCGTCTCTTGAGTTAAAGGGGTTTTTCTTCTGAAATTCCTTTTGGATTCATTTGTGCCGATCATGGTCCCCAGTTTTTAACTCCCCAGGAGTTAAACCTCCCATTTCGATCCCAGCAAGAAAGAGAGTTTTTCAGTGATGAGGGGTTGAAGAGATAAAATTGGAAGTGAAGCGCTCTAGCTTTTGGTCGGAGCCTGTGAATGATGAACTTCTGGTATCCATTGCCCTGTCCGAGAATTGTGCAATGATGTAAATCTTGGAACCATTTCCCTATCCATTCTGCGGCCTCATCATACAGCGAACATTACCAGCCCTCAGTAGTCACGGTTGTCGTGATATTTTTCTTTCTCACGGTGAACTGGATGGCCTCAGTTTAAAAACATCCAAACCACATAAGCTCTTGGCGATGATCTTATCACATTCAGGTTATTCAGGTATATCAGGCTGTGTGTTGGGTTACTCATCTCTGCTGTGTCAAATATTATCTTTCCATAGCACGCACCAATGCCAAGATCTAAATATTTTACGAGAATCAAATATTGAATGATTTCAGCACAGCCGCACCCCACTTCCGAACATGCATCCCGGTTATCTGAAACCTTTACATTTTTTTCCATCAGCTTAAGTAACAAACCCATTTATGAGGAGGTTTTTTTTATCTCCAAGATGCAGGAAAGATTATCTATCTCCTTTGATCACCTCCGAGGATGAATTCTTATCATTCTCTTCATTTATGTTTTTGGGCTGGTTACAGCCAGGTCTTGCACGACCTTTGCATTGTTTGTGGCCTAACCAGTGTACTGAACCAAAACGCACACTAGAAAAATTAGGGTTTTTGGGACACCAACAAATAACCACCACTTGCATTTATTTGATGCCTTTAACTTGGAAATATATCCCAAGGCTGCTAGCAAACGGCGTTTGACATCAAGCACATTGGAACAACTGACTTATAGAGTGATAGTGATACAGCATGGAAACAGACCCTTCAGTCCATGCTGACCATAATCCCAAACTAAACTAGTCCCACCTGCTGCTCTTGGCCCATATCCCTTCAAATCTTTCCTATTCATGTACTTATCTAAGTGTCTTTTAAACATTGTACCTGTACCTGCATTCACAACTTTCTCTGTGCAAAAATGTTGCCCTTCATGTCCTTTTTAAAACTTTCTCCTAACACTTTAAAATGATGCCCCCTAGTTTTAAACTCCGCCACCCTAGGGAAAAGACCCTTGTCATTCATTCACCTTACGTATGCCCCTCACGATCTTGTAAATTTCAACCAGGTCACCCCTTCAACCTCCTACGCTCCAGTGAAAAAAGTCACAGCTTTTCCAGTCTATTTTTATATGTCAAACCCTCCATTCCTGGCAACATCCTGGTAAGTCTTTTCTGGCCCCTCTCCAGTTTAATAATATCCTGCCTGTCAGGGCGACCAGAACTGCACACAGTACTCCAGAAGAGGCCGCACCAATGTCATATACAACCTCAACGTGACATCCCAACTCCTATACTCCAAGGTCTGAGCAATGGAAGCAAACATGCTAAACGCTTTCTTAGCCAACCGGTCTACCAGTGACTTAAAGCTTGGTCAAAGAGGTCGTGATTTAAAGAGGGTTTTAAAGGAGCAAAGGGAGTTGGAGAAGGTTACAGGGAATTCCAGCGTTTACTGCCCAGGGAGTTGATAGCATGTCTCCACCAGTGTTGGTTTGTTTAAACTCAGTGCTGAGTTGGAGACAAGATATCTGGGACAGAGTGATGCTGTATGGTAACGCCATAGTCCACAGGCATCAGGTGTGTTCTCAGTCAGAGAATGCCATTTTATATCTTCAAACGCTAGTGGCTGATCCAGAAAAGGTGATGATTCAACAGGACTGGATTCTGAGCACTCCCAGAGTGTGAATTGCTAGGGATAGCCGTGTTGCAGCGCGCCGTTTCCTGTTGCCAACATTCAGTTTACATCTCAGTACTTGGCAGTGTATAATAAGCTAGGCACAGATAAAGAAGAAGCAAGCCTTATTTATAGCCGATGTAGCTCCTTTGTTTAATTGCGTTTGCTGCAGTGTGCCCTCGTTGTTCTACCAGCCATCCTGTGCCGCAGCCAAGAAGCCGTTCTCAAACAAAAGCCCAAACAGTGACTGTTGGCGGAAATGTTCGACAACAGGGGCCTCAGAACAAAGACTGAGTCTGTTCTGAGATAATATCTACAGGAGTCCCTGGATCAGGAGTAGGAACAATCAAGTGGCACCACATCCACTGGCCTCTGACTGAATATTCTTGGGTCAAGTCTCATTCAGAGACCTGAGTGCAATAAGTGAACTTTGAGAGCGCAAAAATAAGTGCTCCTGCAGTGCGGAAGGGGTGTTGCATCAGGCAAAATTGCTCTCTGCAGGATGGAATATTAAACCTAGGCCTCAGGTGCTCTTGAAAGATCCCATGACATTATGTACTCATTTTTGCTCTATCAATCCTTCAAACAAAGCAGTCAATATCACATTGTTGTTTCAGGAGTTTGCTGCACGTCAATGATCTGCCACACATCCTGTGCTCCTCGAGGGCAACGACACTTTGAAAGCATTTCGTTGGCTGTAAAATATTTTACACGAGAATTTGTGACAGGCGCTTCATAAATGCAACACTTTCTTTTGTTCCCAGCTCCCTAAACCTTGTGCCTTGCTGCAGTGTGCATCCTTTTTTTTTTAATTGGAGTAACTAATCGTCTAATAGGACTGCACGAAGGAAATGTCGGGGTAAGTGGAATAAAGGACACACATAAAGCCCAACCCATTTTCTTTTCTTGTAAAGGAATAAGCTGAAAGTTGGCCAGGATTCCTTGTTTGCCTGCAACCAGCTTTCCTCCACATGATCCACTCTGGTGAATTTTTAGGTGTTCACACGAAAAGGGCAGTATCTCCCTTTGTAAACCTAGCTCTCAGTGAGGGGAACCTGGTGGAGAATTGGCAGGTTATTTTGGACATCAAGTCAGAGAGAAATCCATTTGGCGGTATCCTGACGGGACTTCTGCACCACATCCTGCTCAATAAATATTCAGTGTGTGTGTGGTGGAGGAGCGCTCCATCTGTACTGACAAAACACTGTGTGTGGGGAGGGCATGCGTATGTGTGCATGGGGAAGGGGGAAGCAATTTAATTTGCAGCTATGAAAATTAAAACAGAGAGGAGTTGGAAAGGCCTCTTTTGTTATGCATTTGGGATTTCCAGGTCTAGTTTGGCTCATGTGCTTCCTGTTCCAGATGTGCAGTTTCACACCTTATATTTTCAGCGTTGACATTTAAAACAAAGGGCAAATAAAAAAGATGGTGCTGTGCAACATTACACCTTTTGCCTTTAGAGTCCTTATTAAGGAGCACCAGGGAATTCCCAACAAATGCCTAATGGCCATCATCTGAAATTCTGGGATTAAGCCATAGTCTCGGGAAATATGTGCGTTCAAAAGCATAACGAAGTGGGGGAGGAAAAGTACCCCCCTCAACCCCCAACATTGATCTACCTGTACTAGTGAATCAACCTTGGAGGAATCTCAAGTTTTGATTTGAGATCCAAAATAATTATCATTCCAAATCAGGGTCGACTTCCAGGCACAGAGGTATGCACAGGACTGAACAAGGAGATTGATTAAAGAGTCAGGCTCTTCCATCGCATGCTGTTGCCTGGATTGGTAATTACAAATCAAGGAGTTTTGTTTGGTCGTTAAGCCAAGAGGAGATAATGTTTGTAAGCAAAACCCAGTCTTCTGTCTTTGGTTTAATTTTAATTCTTTTAGCAGCTTTTATAGTGGAGGGAGTAAGTGGCGACAAAGAAAAGTGAAAGATCAGAGATGGAGGTCACACATTTCCTTGGACTGACTGACATTACTGTGCTTGCCAGTGTTTGAACACTTCACGCTGGTATGTAGTACAAGGAGAACTGTATTCAGCAAGAACCAGTATCTGAGAGGGGATAAAATGCGGATAGAGCAGGGCTGCATTACAAAGAGCCTGCAGAAACAAAACTGGCCGCTGATGCCCCTTTGTGCTCTGTCATTCAGTTCTATAACCAGGGATGGCTTGGTTTTATTCACCCTTTTGGGTGGCTTAGCAGTTCATTGCATGTTGGTGCACTGGACCACATAGACCAGGAAGGGCCTAGGTTAGATTTCCTAGTCTGTGCAGAGGTCCCTCGGTCAAGCTGACAGTTGATGAGAGTGATGACCCTTGACCCTTTGTACCACGATGAAGGGAGGAGAAATCAGCCCGTAGTTCCATTCTTCTAACAACAGGCAGTGGCACCTCAGTTGGAAAGTGCACGCCTGTGAGACCATCAGCTTCAGAAGGTGTTGGACAAGACCATAAATGCCAGGTCATTGTTAATTAACCCGCTGCTGCTGCAGAACAATGACTATTTAATGACCAGTGAACAGAACTCTATCTGACTAACTTTTCCCACTGAGTCACCTGTTTACCCAAACCAACCACCCTGCTCACTTTATTCCCTTTGACCTCAGAGATTCAGCTACCTCTTCAAATGGAATTACATGTCTCAAATTATACATTCTAATTGTAGTCACTGAAACATTAGATTGCAAAAGCTTCCATAAGGGATCTTTTATTGTGTACAGGTAGCGAATTCATTCAAAGCTATAAACATTAAGCACCTTATCCAAGATGAATTGGTGTTTAGTGATTAAGTAGCCCTCTCCTGGTAGAAAAGTCAAAGTGCATGCCTGAGATTGAGGTACTGTAAAGGGCAAGGCAGGAAAATTAAAGGCAAGAGATTATCAGGTCCCCTCTTATGTCCGTCGAGTACCTGTTCATATCCACTGTCCTAGTGAAAGTTTATTCATGTTCGATGTTCTAGTGAGCAAATATTAGTGGATAGTGTTGCAATGAGTTCTTGTTCATTGCCAATGTCCCATTAAGTACAGTCTCCAGTGTCCCAGTGCCCTGGTGAGTAGATGATAATGTCCAGTATCCCAGTGAGTACATTCGTGCCCACTGTTCTGACAAGTACATGCATAGTGTCCCATGTCCCCTGATGCAGTGAGTGCATGCTATCTCACGCAGTACACACTTGTGCCTCATGTGCCAATTGCAAGTGTTTTCATCACTTAATTCTTAAGCTAAGAGGATAGTGAGAAGCTTATATTGGCCTTCAATATGGATTGCAACCTGGTTCGAGCTGTAAAGTGGCCCCTCAGCTCTCAGTCAATTCCTGAAGCATCCTGAAGATAATTTAGGATCAAGGACCCAGCCTGACTCACAGATCCTATTGGACCCCAGTAGCGAGCACTGCCAAAAGAGGCAGATGGCAACCCAGAGCAGAATAAAGCTCTTCTAGCTCCTACCCCATGTCATTTGAAGGGAAAATTTAAAACCACCTTCTGCTTCACTGCATAATCTCAGCACAACCACTTTACTGAGCAAGGAATATATTGTTGGACATTTGCACTGTGGACTGCAGCCCACTGGGCTGAGACTGTGCACATTATCTCCAAATACAGAAACCTTATCGGCAGCAGAGAGAGCAGTTTCTAACCCAGAGATTTAAACCTCGGTAAATGAAATGAAAAGTCAATGTGATAACACACTATGATATCATGGTCCCTCCTAGTGTCATTCTTTTCCTTATTCCCAAATCCTTCACAGGGCTTTTGTGTCACTGCACTTGCTTTTTCTCCCCCCTTTATTCATTCATCGGATGAGCATCGCTGGCTTGGCAGCATTTATTGCCCATCCCTAATTGCCCAGAGGGCAGTTAAGGGTCAACCACATTGCTATGGGTCTGGAGTCACATGTAGACCAGACCAGGTAAGGATGGCAGTTTTCTTCCCTAAAGGACATTAGTGAACCAGATGGGTTTTTCCTGACAATGGACTCACAGTCATCATTGGATTCTTAATTCCAGATATTTTATTGAATTCAAATTCCACCATTTACAACGGTGGGATGTGAACCCAGGTCCCCAAGAACATTACCTCAGTCTCTGGATTAATAGTCCATTTACAATACCACTAGGCCATCACCTCCCCCCTATATAGTGACCCTAAATGTTTCTGATTTTTATCTCCACCAGATTCATTCCTAGCCAGTGGGCATCAATTGAGCTAGAAAGGGTGGGGTTAGAAATAACTAATTTGTGCCTGAAGAATATGGCAGCTCTTGTTTCTATATTCTCAAGGTATATTCACAAGATCCACCAACGCCTGCAACTCCCAGTTGAATAATCTCTCATCCTATTTGTCATTAATAAATAAAGGTATTCAAAGGAACGAAGAAAATCGGCACAAGTGTTATTTTAATGTAATTACTCACAAATTGTCCGTGAGATCAGCTGTGAATTCCGGCAGGCTCCAAATCAATCCTAGACATTTGGCAGCTCAGTCTCTAAGGCATCCAGACAACTTTCTTTTTAAACAAACTTGCTGGATTTTTCTGTGATAATAAAATGACTTTTGCCCAAATTGTGCTTTTCAAAGACTTTGTGTCAGCTGCTCCCTGTGTAAGCCAAAACTGGGTGGCATGGACAGGTCGGGCCTGTTTCCACACTGTAAACCTCTATGACTCTATGCAGTTATGTCAATCCTGTACGTTGCTTGATAACATACTGCATTTATGTAGCAACTTCACCACTTGAGGATGTCCCAAACCACTTCACAGCCAATGGACTACATTCAAGGTGGAGTCACTGTTGTAATGTAATGGATACAGCAGCGAATCTGGGTTAGCAACTCATAAAAGCAAGAGTGTGACAATGATAGCATCATCAGTTTTTAGTTATGTTGGTAAAGGAGTAGACATTAACCAAGACACTAGGGAAAACTCCCCTACTATTCTTCAAAGTAGTGCAGTGCCATATTTTACATCCCCATCAGAGGGCAAGTTCTGGAATTAAAGGCAGATCAGTCAGGGTCTCTCATTAATGTAGTTCAAGTCATCAAATATCTCTTTCACACTTGGAGCTGAGGTAAAGCGGCAGACAGTCAAAGTAAGGTGCCTTGAGGTCCCAGTCAATGAGGTGTGATGACCGCTATGTTTGCTGACACCAACAATGGACCCTCCAGGTCCTGGGCCCTCATTGTCACCAACCCCTCCCCACCTCTGGCTTTTGGGCCCTCTTTTCTTCTCATTTCAGGGGATTCCTGCATCGTCCCGCATCCCCTCTCCTCACCACTGAAGCCCAGTTCAGAATCACATGCGCTTCCCTGAGCACGTGCAGTACAGAATTTGTCCATGATGTTACATGTAAAGGCGACGTGATGACGTGTTGTGTTTGGAACCGTGCACACACATGTTCCCAAATGAGTGCCCATGCATAGTTGCCAATGTCAGCAAGCACTGCCATGATGGAATTAACAGGTTGATCGGTGCACAAGAGATAGTAAGGACTGCAAATGCTGGAGAGAGGTCCCAACCTGAAACGTCAGCTTTCCTGCTCCTCTGATGCTGCCTGGCCTGCTGTGTTCCTCCAGCTCCACACTGTGTTATCTTATGATCAGTGCACAATGTGCTTGAAGGAACTGACATTATAAAGAGGAGGAACCAATGTTTCTCGAAACAGGACTTTTGGAACAGTCATTGAAGGCCACAAAAGTGCTGTCGTGACCTGCATAAATCACTGTGGATTGTCATTTTGCTTCACTGTAACTTGTTTTTCTCTTGTATTCTTTAAGGCTTACAAACATTCAAAATGAAATGATTTATTTCTCCAAATTTGCCTCATATTTTTGGTGTGGGGTAGGGGGTGCCATAACATATTTTTACGCCGCTAATTTCTCACAGCTGTTAAAATGCAAAAACTGAGAAACACTCAGACATTCGAAGTGTCAATGACTTCAAAGGAGATCATTGATATCTGGCGCTTAATCGGGTAGTTCTGTGGCGGAATTTTACAAACAGGTTTTTCTTGTTTTACTCTGAGCTGCGTTCACATTCACCTCTAATCCGTATCGTTCTGTGATGGAGATGGGGAATGCAGGGAAGGGCAGCACTGATATTTGCTTTCAAAGGCCTTCTCTTCTCCCCCAAGTCTTCCTCTGCTGCCAGTGCTCTCTGACTCTTTCAATCATTGTCTATTGGAGGAGCCTCACCTAAAGGAGAAGATGGACTCTTCCTAGTGACACACAACTGTGAATGTGTACTGACTAAATAGACCCTGTGTTCAAGGTGATGTCTTATGCCCTACTGACCCAAAAGGTTGTGGGTTCTATAGGGAGATCAGGTCTGAGATGTTGATGGATGATAGTCCACTCCCATGTCAGTCAACATCACAACATCTCTGGAACCCTTCACATTTGGGTCCCAGTTCCACGCGAGCTGATGTCATTATGACATAAGTCCTTAGGCACATGCTCAGTATCTATTATTGGAGTAAAGGCTGGTAAGGACTCTTGTGATACGGTGGTAGTGTTGCTACCTCTGAGCCAGGAAGTCTAGGTTCAAGTCTCACCTGCTCCAGAGGTATGAAGTAATATCTCTGAACATGTCGATTAGAAATTTTTTTTATATAGTTAACTGTATACTCTACAGGTTCAAGCTCCAATCCAGAAATATGGGTACTTAACCCAGGCCAACAGTCTATGTAGCACTGCTGGAATACAGTATTGTCAGAGGTGCTGACTTTCACATGAGTTACGGAATCATAGAGATCTACAGAAAAAGGCCCATCGGCCCATCACATCCATGCCAGTCAAAAACAATCACCTAACTATTCTATTTTCCAGCACTTGGCCATAGTCTTGGCATTGCATGTGCACCCCTAAATACTTCTTAAATGTTATGAGGGTTTCTGTCTCGACCACCCTTATAAGCACACAGGCAGCGAGTTCCAGATTCCCACCAGCCTCTGGGTGACAAATGTTTTCCTTCACATCTCCTCTAAGCTTTACCCTAAATCTATGCCCTTTGGTCATTGGTCTCTCCATTAAAAGGAAAAGTTGTTCCTGCCTGTGCCCCTCACAATTTTATATATCTCAATCAGGTTACCTCTCATTCTCTTTTATGAAGCTAAAGCCGCACCAGCCAACAGAGTTGGATATAAAACACAGTGGGGCAGGATGTGTTGTAGTGAAGAGGCACAGACTACCCTCCCATGCCTTCCTTCCCTACCGTTCCCATCCCCCGCACCGCGGGAAAAGTCTGACATACCCTCTAGTGCCAGTTCTGCACAGAGTGGATACAGTGATGATATTTCGATTGGCAGGGCTATCCAGAACAATGGGTCACAGTCCCAGGATGCAGGACACACCAATGTTTGGACTGAGATGAGGAGAAACGTCTTCACGCAGAGGGTGGTGAACCTGTGCAGTTCTCAGCCGGAGAGGGTTTTGGAGGCCTACCCACTGAAAATATTGAAGAAAGAAATAGATTTCTAGAGGCTGAACGTGTCATACTATTAACCCCACCATGCTGAAAAAGAGCCAGGGTGTTCCTGCTAGTGCTCTGGTCAATAGTTTCCTTCAACCTATTATTGTAATAAGAGTTATCAGTGCATTTCCAGTGTCCCATTAATATTTAGGGATCTGCTTGTGCAGAAACTGGCTGCCGCCATATATACAGTACAACAATGACTACAACTCAAAGGTGCATCATCGACTGTAAAGGGATGTCCTAAGGTCATGTAGATTGGGAAGCATTGCGCCATATAAATGCAAATTTTTTCTTCTTAGCCTTCTATGGTACAATCCTATACAATCCAAGTCAAGAATATACCAGTCAGCAGTTGGTACCATGGGTGCAGTTATTTATCAGCAGTGGGTAGGCCAGTTGGTGTGGGTGACCTTCAAAGAGACATGACTAAATCGTCACTAACCAATGCAGCCAACCAAGTGAGCTGCTGGAGTTGTATAAGTGTGGGCATGGAGTGAAGTAAATCGGAAGTGTTGCTGGAGCAAGGGTTTGAGTACACCCACACACACACAGCCCCACCCAAGCACACAGCCATACAGTCATACACACAGCCACACACATACAGTCATTCACACAGCCACACACACATACACACTCACACACACACACACATACACACACACACACACACACACACATGCATACACACACACACACACACACATGCATACACACACACACACACGCACATCTACATTCACATACAGTCATATATACACAGCACGCACATCACCACACACACTCCCACACACACACACGCATGCAGACATACAGTTCATAAACACAGTCACACACACATACAGTCATACACATGCACAAGCACACAGACAGACAGATATGTACACATATATGCACACAGCCACACACATACAGACACAAACACACACAGATGAATAGACACACACACACACACTCACTCACATTTGGTTCTGCTTATGAACGAAGACTGTTTCTGTAGTTGCAAACTCTCCAAAACACCTGCTGTTCATGATGTATTCTCTGAATAACTCGAAATAAAAAACCTTTAGATGCTGTACAAAAAAAGGTGTGTGCTGCCTTTCATGAAGGGCTTTTTGAGAAGAAGCTAATCTGATCCTATGCTGAGTCGCACCCACAGAAGGATAAATATTTATCCGTTACAGTTCCTTGGACTGACTGGCCAAGGATACGTTTTCTTCCTTGAGCTGTGGGTTTTCTTGTAACCAAATACTGTGCTGCATGTAGTCGAAGGTTATAAGCACTCTGTGAGTCAATTTGCAACATTAGTAAGATTGAGATTTTATTTCTTCTCCATTTTAGCTTCAAACAGAGCCTGCATTTATCTGGCACCTTTCATAATCACTGAATGCTTTCAAACGAATGAAGTATTTTTAACTTATATAAAAGCAAGAGCCAATTTAGTGTATGGTAAAGTCTCACGCACAACAATAAGTGTAGAAAACCTGTTTTCGATAATGGCTGAGGGAGAAACATTGGCTAGAACACAAAATGCCCTGATTTTTTTTTGAAGTAGTTTCATTGGATCTTTTATGTACACAGGGTTTTGATTTAATGTCTCATTTGAAATCCAGCACCTTTGACAGTGCAGCACTCTCTCATTGCTGCATTGGGATGTCAAGCTGGACTATGCAATCAGGTCTCTGGACACATGACTTTCTGACTAGGGTAACTAACCCTGCAGGATTGGTCAGGAGTCTCCAGAAATAAAGACAGATTGCTGCAAGAAACTTGGGAGAAAAATCGTGGTGGAATGTTTTCTTTTAAAGGCTGTCAGTTTTTATTTTCTTTGAACATTTTTGTTTATCTGTTGTAAAAATATTAGAAATGTTGAATAAGGCCAGTTCGCTATCAGTGAAGAAATATCCAACTGGGCCCTATTTGTTTTCTGATTGCTGTGGGAAAGTGATGCACAAGGATGATGGACATGCCA
>NW_025967208.1:0-25000 GCF_021869965.1 Rhincodon typus
ATGAACTAGAGCGAAACACCTTCCTTGCCGGATTAAATCGAGGGCCAGCGTAGTTCTTGTGCAGATGAACTGGGAGAGGGCCCACACTGCCGAACAGCCGAATGGCAGACCAGCAGAAGCTATCCAGCTCCACCTGAGCCGAATGTCACAAAGGAAAAGGGCAGAATTGAGATCGGCTCATCCCAATGGTAACTACATTGGGGAATTCATTACTCAGCAATACTGTGTCCTTGCAACCACACTAAAGGCAGAGCAGGTGCTGTTGCTAACTTCCAGGCATCCCAAACTAGTGTGCAGGGCTCAGTTATGGAGCAGAGGTAAGCAACAAGGCTGTGATAGGAGTAGCAAAAATTGAGGAAGCTGCAGCCAGTTTGGTCAACAGAGGAATAAACATTAGCAAAGGAAGTTCCCAGACCTAGTTGGCAAAATGTAAAGAAGGAGCCCATATGTCTGCTGGATGAGGAGGGGTGTCCAAACACCTGAAACGGTTTTCAGATTTAGCAAAAGGCCAATGACATTTCCAAATAGTCCCAGAGAGGATGAGAAAGCTTCCTTATCATAATCGAGAAAGGGAGCCCATGTCCTGGTTGGATCAGCACGATGTGTGGCAATTCCAAAGGAACCTTCAGCCTGTGCTTAGTGGGTTACCAGGAAAGTCCCTGAATGGATACCCACATTGGCCAGCCCTCTGCGAGAGTATCCCAAAGGAAATGGGATGGAAAGATGCCAGACCAGGCAGGAAAACCAAATAGAAAAGGAGAAGAGAGACAGATTAGAAACTGTGGCAAGGGTTGAGCTGGCTGCTATCAGTGGAGATATGAAACTCCACCTCTTTCCCCACTGTGGATGTCAGGCTAACTTGTCCAGAATTCCCCGCTTTCTCTCTACCCACTCCTTTGTTTTTTTTTTTAAGTATTTGGGTACATAGAAACTATTCTAGGATTTACAGAATCTTGAAAGATGAACAAAGTATCCACTATTTCCAGGGCCACCTCCTGAAGTTCCGTGGGACATAAATTTTCATGCTCTAAAATTTTATCGACCTTTAATCCCCATCAATTTCCCCAGCACCATTTCCCTACTAATACGGATTTCTGTCAGTTCCTCCCTCTCACTAGACCGTGCTCCCCAATATTTTTGGGATGTTTTTTGCATCCTGCTTTTTGAAGACAGAACTGAAGTATGTATCTAATTGGTCTGCCATTTCTTTGCTCCCCATTATAACTTTCCCTGCTACTGACTGCAATGAATCAACATTTGTCTCAACATACTTATAGAAGCTATTTCAACAAGTTTGTATGTTCCTCACACGCTCACTCTCAAACTCTATTTTCCCTCTTTTAATCAATCCCTTTGTCCTCAACTGCTTCTAAACTGCATCCAATCCTCACCTTTGCGGTTTTTTTTTGGCTAATTTTTAAGCCCCTTCTTTAGCTCGAATAGTGACCCTAATTTCCCTTTTAGGCATGGTCAGGCTGCACTTCCCATTTCATTTTCGCCCCAGACAGGAATGAACACGTCGCATGTGATGTCAATGTTACTTGTCACTTATCAGCCCAAACCTGAATGTTGTTCATGTCCTGCAGCACAGTGAAGTGGGACTGCTTTGTGTCTGAGGGTTTGAAAATGACAAACATTTTGCAAACCATCAGCAAACATTCCCACCTTACAATGAAACAAGGTAATTGATGAAGTTCCTAATTGGGCCGAGGATATCATGTTGAGGAACTCTTGCTGCAATGTCTCAGGACTGAGATGATTGGAACCACCTTCCTTTGTGGCAGGCATGATTCCAACCAGCTGAGAGACCCACCTGACCCATTCACATCGATTTCAGTTTTGCTAGGGCTCCTTGATACCACACTCAGGCAAATGTAACCTTGAAATCAAGGTCAGTCACTTATACCTCCTCTCTGAGCAGGGCAAGGAAGGCTGCTACATGTAACCTAGGATGAAAACTCAAGGGAATTAAAAAAATGTCCATTTTCCTTGGTTACAAAAATATTGCAGATGGAAACAAAATGATTTGTTGACAGGATGGGCCAATGAGAGGCAGATATTGTGTGAAGAGGCCTCCTGGGCTTTATCCAAAGTTGGTACCCCTACTGCAGATTAATACTGTATTTTACCTTCCTGTCAATCATCACTGCATTAATACCACAGTCAATCATCATAGTCTGTCATGAACATACAGCCTCAGCATTACTGGTAGTCATCACTGGCACTGATTTCAGCATGCTGGTAACATTAAGATTTACTGTGGAGATTCAGAGTATGCAAAAAGACTATCATTTAATATTCAGAATAAAATTATGTCCACAAAACACTCAGCCTACTTGAGACCATCCAATAACTTGTTAATGCTATTATTCACTTCTAACCATCTGAAATCCTGTATGCAAAGTTGTTGCGTGCAGAAATCACTTTTACACACTAATGTCATTATAAAAGCTCTATTCAAGACCAATGACATTGTAAATAAAACAGTCTTACAATTTCAGTCTATCAACCTGAAACTGTTCATCGATGTTGCTAGGGCATAAGGGCTAATGGACAATACAGCACTGTAAAAGACTTCACAGGCAGAGATTTGGGATGAGATTCTGCCTGAGGAGATTTCTGTCGTGGCAAACAAATGTCAAGGAAATGTGCACAATGGAATAGTAATCAGTGCCACAGTGCTCCAGATAGAGCACAGGCAAGCTCAAAGAATGCTGCTCCTTCCTGCAGCTGGAATACTGAAAGAATGGATCATTACACAACCAGCATACATGCTCAAATCTCACTTTCACAGCCAGCAGCATAACTGTTGTATGCTTTCACTACTGTACTGACCCAAGAGCCCTGGTTTCAAACAAGGTCTTTTCTGGCCTCTCGGGTGGAGGTGAACAAACCAACAGATCTGTTCGAAGAAGTGCACACGCATTACCCCTAATGCCCAAGTCAAACTCAGCATACTTCATTAAAGCAGATTTCTCACATATATCTTACTGCTGCTTGTGAGACTTCCTGTGAGCAAATTGACTGCTATGCTGCCCTGCAGTAAAACAGTAGCTACATTTCAAAAGTACTTCATTGGTTGGGGAGTGCTTTGAGTTCTCCTGAGGAGATGCAAGGAACCACATTGGTCTAACTTCATTCACTTCACTCCCTTTGCATTCTTTCCCTTTGTCATTCTCTTGTATTCACTTACACTTTGCCTCATCACAATCCCACCAAACCACTTCAGAATACCTCCCTAGCTGCCCTGCCCTTTCATTCTCTCCCTCTTTACTTGCCCCCTGCTTTCCCTCGTCCATATTACCTTTTCTTCTCCCATGCCTTTGGAGCTCCTTCTCAGTAATAACATGCTTGTAACTAGTCTAACGTCGCTCTCATCACGGAAGTATTTGGATTTGATGAGTTCCATTTATTTTAATGTAGTTTATGCACTCGAGATTTTGAGAGTTTGTTTGTCAGTGTATTAACCAACATTGCATCAAAAACTCTGACCTGTTGCTCATCAACGATTAGTACTGTATATTGAGTTACTGTGCACATGGTAGTGGGAACAAATTTGCTTGAGCCTGATAAGGAATGATTTGTGCGCATCTCAAATGTGCATGCTTAATACATCAATCCAAAAGGATGCAATTCGCCTGATCTGATACAAGGAACCCAGCACAGCAGCGGTACTGTGAATGATGCAAATCTCAGATTCTCTCTGTACAGCACAAATGATGGTGGCAGCATACTGTCACCAGGGGCTGGAACTCCAAATCCCTCTTTTACACGATAGACATGTGAAATGTTGGAGGGAAGGGTGGCTGACCTCCCTCCCAGCTCTCAATCTCTGCTGCACATTGACATGATTTGACTTGATTTATTTCTGTCACGCGTGCAGAGTGTTGTCTTATGTGCTTTACAGCCAGATCATACTATACAAGTACATCAGGGTTACATCAGCAGAACGTCACTGGTAGGGTATCATTCCCTTCTCCCAGCCAACTACTGCGGGTAGTCTGGGAAGTCCAAGAAAAATTCCTGGCAGAACTTAAGTGTGTCAGATCAAAACTGAAGAATGGTCATTTGGTACCAATATACCAAAGCGAAGCTGGCACCTGACGATGCAACATTCTCTTCAGGAGAGGAGGGATTTGGAAAGGTAAAGCAAAATATAAATAGAATGACCCAATGTAATGGTTTGTGACAGGTGGACTGGGAAACTAATGTGAAGAAAAGGTATCAGAATTTCTACGCTGGAAATATGTTGTATCCAGAGTTAGAGCAAAACTCTTCTCCATCATATAAAAGCAAACCACTGCAGATGCTGGAAATCGGAAATAAAGGCACCAGAGTAACTCAGTAAGTCTGGTAGCATCTACGGAGGGAGGGTTTATCTTTTAAGGCCAACATGAATCTTAGTCACACTGGATTCAAAACATTAACTCTGCTTTCCTTTCTTCTTGGCCATGCTGACATTAATTGCCAGATACTGTAGTAATATTTCCCACTGAGTACTGCAGAGACAGCAGATGCTTTCAGAACTCAAGTCAACCAAACATGGGAACAATAGAGCATGGAGCTGGAGGAACACAGCAGACCAGGCAGCATCTGTAATATCCCCTCCAGCATCTGCAGTCCTTGTTGTCTCAGAGTGATTTATAACTAAACATGGGAAGTTAGCTGCAACTTTAAAAGTGGCTTTATGGGCAGGACCTGCTTTAAATTGTCAGGACATTCCTTTCAATTAGAAAAAAAGATCTGCTTTATTCCAGATAAATTGGTAACAATGCTCTTGAGGAATGTGTATTTTTTTCATGATTAAAAGAAATGCCCACTGGGCATTCTTCCCAGTTACATAAACCTTTGATGAGGAAAATTCATTGTAGGCTGTATTAATTGCAAGTCTACACAACCTCAGTGCAGGCCCAACAAATCCCAGCCTCAGAAAGCATTCAGCATTGCTTTCAAATTCACACATGGCTACTTCAAAATTATTCTTTTATCTGCCAATGGATTCACCAACTTCTGAACCGTTTGACAAACGCCGCAATCCACGGACTGTTTTCACTGTTGTTTGGATGTGAGTAAATTGCTTGATTCCAAGGTTGGGTTATATCAATGTGTGTTGACGACACTGGGTTCTTCCCACATCGAGCCCTGAATATTCGCTGTCTTCAAGTAGGTGACACTTTGCGATCAGATTCTGATCTGCCAGGATTGTAGATATCTGAAGGGTAACAGCTTCATAGTCACATGGCATCCTTCTTGCCCCACTCTCCACACCACCCCACCAACTCCCCATTAAACCCAACAACCAGCCAACTGCAAATCTCAAGAAGTCCTACCAATGGACACTACAACACAAAACCTAGGATGGCACTTCAGTGCAGGCCACACTGTCACTGGTACTGCCTTTCAACGGAGAAATCCAACTGAGGCCCTGTCTACCAACTCAGGGGGATACAAAAGAATGCATTCCACTCTCAGAGGAGTCACAAACTTACCCCAAAAACAAAAATAAATCAGCTTGGGGGGTTGCACTTGTACTTCTGAGTCAGGAGGGAATAGCAGGTTCAAGCTTTTCGCCAAAGATTTGACAGCGTAATCCAAGTTGGCACTCCAGAACAGCACTGAGAGAATACTGCTTTGTCACATGCACCACCTTTCAGATGATGTTAACTCAAAGGGCCGTTTGTTGTGTCAGTGGATGTGATTGATCCCAGAGAGAACAGGGGAGTTCTTCTTGCTGCACTAGTCAACATTCATTGAACATCACTAAAACAAATGATCTGGTCATTATCACATTTTTGAAAATAAACCAAAAACACTTTATTCGTGGGATATAGGCATTGCTGGCTGGGCCAACCTTTATCACCCATCTCCAGATGACCTTAATGAAGTGGTGGCGAGCTGTCCTCCTGAACCACTGAAGGCCATGTGTCGTAGGTAGATCCAAAATTCTGTTGGGGCAGGTGGAGAAGGGGAGAAATTCCAGGATTTTGACCCAGTGACACTGGAGAAACGTTAGATATATTTTCAAGTCAGGATGGTTAGTGGCTTGCAAGGGAACATGCTGTTGCTGTCCGAAATGGAAATGGTTGGGTTGTGGGTTTGGAAGGTGCTGTCTGAGGAGCTTTGGTGAATGTCAGCTGTGCATCAGGTAAATGGTAACTCCCAGGATATTTATAGTGGGAGAACCAGTGATGATAAAGCCATTGAATATCAAGGGCAAAGGTTAGATTGTCTCTTACTGGAGATGGTCACTGCCTGCTTGACATGAATGTTATTTCCCACTTATTACTTACTTGTCCCAATCCGACAGGGACTGCTTCAGTATCTGAGAAGCCTGTGGTATCTTGAGTGCAAATTAGCTGCTACAGTTCACTGACACCACCAAAGAGACTGCATTTTGTAAAAGAGTACATATTGCCTGTCAAATGCTTTGGAATGCCCTGGAGTTCCAAAAGGCACTACATAAATACAAGTTCTTTCTAACTGTAAATCACTCAACTCAGTTCCACCTGCTGCTAGCACAGGACCGTGCTCCATTGCAGCCTGTCTGGAAAACGTACGAGAACGTCAGGTCTCCAATCACCCCCACCTTCATAAACAGCTCCCTGCAAATCATTCATGTAATCAGACTGCTACCTCATTATTATTACAACCCAACCCACTACATCCTCTAATGGTTCCTGATCGGCACCATCATTCCTTCACTCTAGTTGTACACACGTCCAGAAAGTTGGCAACACACAGCCATTGCTCTGTGAAAGCAGACAAAGCTATCTGTATCCATAAGTTGTTCTTTCTGACTGGATAGGTAAGTAGACCAGGTGAAATATTCAAAACTATATTTTTCTGATGCATTTTTAGCCTTTACTGACCTATCTGACTGAAATCTGTATGAAGAGTCAACCTGCTGACACACACACACACACACACGAAGGGCATCCACTAATACGAGTAACCCTTCTGAAAGACCTTCTCCCATTTCTGGGCATGGTGACCAGCTTTCACATGTCTTGGATTCAGAGGCTAACTTCCTCTGGACTTCAGGATATGAAAGAAAAGCAAAATACCATGGATGATGGTGACCAGAAATAAAAGAGGAAGTGCTTCTGCTTTTATTGGGTGAGTTGAGTTTGTGAATGGGATGGGATTAGGCTTTCCTCATTTGCCAAGCAATAAAACTGAAGGCTTATTAGCGTGGATTTTTCAGTTACTCAATTTCACAGAATCACAAAATTGTTACGTTTCAGAAAGTGGCCATTTGGCACCTTGAGTCTGCACCAGCTCTCTGAATAGTATTACTGCCAATCTCCTCCTTTCTCCCAACAACCCTGTGTATTGGTCTAATTTAAACAGTCATCCAACACTCTCTTAAATGCCTCAATTCAACTTGCCCCCTCCAGGTAGTGCATTTCAGAACCTCATTACATGGTGAATGAAAAGGTCTTCTTTCTCATCTCTCATTTGCTTCTTTTGAAACAATTTAAAACCACGCCTCCCTGGTTTTCGATCCTTTTATGACTGGGAACATGTTATCCCTATTTGATCCATGCATTCCACTCATAACTTTGAAAACTTCTACCAAATCTCCTTATAGTCGCCTCCTCTGCATGGAAAGCCAGCCCCGATTTCTCCAAAGCATCTTCATCACTGAGATCACTGAGAATGTGCATGGGGCATCTCCTGCTCACTGTATCTTCAGCTGAATTTAGCAAAGCACCCTGCTTAAAAAGTTTTGGTTGCAAGGTTAGGAGAGGCGTAATTTGAGGAAATTCAACCTCATTTCCTTTCAGAATCAGCGTTAACACTTGTATCTACTTTACTTTGGGTAATTGTAATATTTCGCTCCTCAGGAGTGTCAACTTCGGATCAATGGTAATCCTGTCATCTCAGAATTAAGATCATGAGATCAAGTCCCTCCAGAATACAAGTACATAATCAGGACTGTACTGAGGGAGTTGTCCCAGCTTTCATACGTTAAGTGATTAAGATTACTATTTTCAAGTCCTAATTAGTAGTCATCCCTCAATTATCATCATTAAAACAAATGAGCTGGTCACTTATTTCATTGTGGCTTCTGGGATCTTTCTGCCCTGCGATTTGGTTGTTACTTTTCCTATTTTATAATCGTAACCATACTGCAAAAGTTCTTCTTCAATTCAAGTAATTTGGGACACTCTGAGAATGTGATATGCAAAGTTGGTTTCTCTTTGTTCCCTAGCCCCTCACAAACATACGCCACAGCACAGAACTGTCTTTAGTGGTAAAGGCAGGAACACTGTAGGAGTGAACAATAGGTTATTGCTCCAGGCTTTTATAGCAGCTCAATGTCATCTCCAGCAAAAGTACATTTCAAGATAAACATGACAAAACTTCCCTGGTACAAAGCCAGCCTGTCAATGATTAAAAGGTGGTCCAACTAAACCACATCCTCTTCTCTGCTTTGTTAGTTTTCCAAGGCAAAAAAATCAAAGCCTGCACAGGAAGAACAAAACCACCTAAACTCCTGCGGATTGACCACATTGCTGTGCAGACTTCTTTTTGCAGTAGCTTTGGGGAGAGGACATTACACAATGTACTCTGCAGTAATGACCAGCACAAAACAGATGCCGTGTTGTTCGATGCCATTATTTTACTTTTAAACTTTTGTGAGCATCAGAGTAAAGCATAAGGAGTCTATGCGGTGGAAACTTGAATAGCACAATATTCATATGGGGCAGCAGTCAATTTCTGAAAACTTGGGCAGATCAGGATTAAAAATAGAAAGGGAAAGGACAGTCATTTCTGAAACACTGACTCTGGTTCTCTTTCCTCCAACGCTTGGGGGTCAGTTAGCTCAGTTGATTGGATGGTTGATTTGCAATGCACAGTAGCCAACAGCATGGGTTCCATTCCCAGACAGACTGAGGATTCTTCATCCATTTTCCTCACCTGAAGTGTAGTGACCCTCAGGTTAAACCACCACCAGCCACCTCCCTCTCATGAGACAGTAACCCAAGGGTCTTGTAAGACTTTGGTGACTACTTTCAATGCTGCGAGTCTTGCTGAGTATTTACAGTATTTTCTGTTTGTAATACCATTTGCTAGGTGTATTTTAGGTGTTCTTATACAAGCAAGGACATAGTTTCCTCATAGCATGTGGAATGAAGGTGCACTAGATTAATTCCTGGGCTGAAAGGACTGTCTGATTAGGGATGACTGAGTAGATGGCCCTGTATTAAAAACCAAAAGAACTGTGGACGTTATAAATCAGGAATAAAAACAGAAGTTGCTGGAAAAGCTCAGCAGGTTTGGCAGCAGCTGTGAAGAAAAAAATCAGAGTTAACGTTTCAGGTCCGGTGACCCTTCCTCAGAATTGATGGCAGCTCGGAAAACGTCAGTTTGTATGGCCCTGTATTTCCTGGAATCTGGAAGCTTAAAAGCTGATCTCTTTGAAATATATAAATTATAAAATGTCTTACCAGGATAGGTGTTGTGGGGGACTGTTTCATTAACAGGTCAAACAAAGCCATAGTCTCAGAGTAACAGGTCCACCTTTAGAATCATAGAATCCCTACAGCGTGGAAACAGACCATTTGGCCCATCAAATCCACATCAACCCTCCAAACAGCATCCCACCCACACCCACCCCCCTATGGGGATGACGAGAAATTTCTTCACTCAGAAGTTCGTGGATCTTGTGAACTTTGGGCCTGCAAGATTACAGCAAATTCTCAATCGTTGAGTATTCAGAACTCGATGGATAACTTTTAGCCACCAAAGGAATCAATGGATATGGGAACCAGGTGAATAAGTGAGTTCATTTGAAGATCAGCAATGATCTTATTGAATTGGAAAAACAAGGTCAAGGGGATCCATAAAGACAAATACAAGTCCTTTACAGTCAGAAGTTGGGGAAATTATAATGACGAACAAGAAACAACAGAATAATTAATCACAGTCTCTGGTTTGTTTTCACAAAAGACAGCACAAATAAGCTTCTAGAAACGTTGGGGAGCCAAGGTTCCAATGAGAGGGCAGAATTGAGGAAATCAGTATTTTATAAGAAAATAGTGCTAGGAAAATTAATGGGGTTAAAGGCTGACAAATCAGCAGGGCCTGATAATCTACGTCCCATATGACTAAAAGGAAGCACCCCTGGAAATGCTGGAGGCATTTCTACAGACTCTGGAGTAATTCCTATGGATATCACATGGCAAATGTAACTTTGCCACTTAAATAGGAGGAAAAGAAAATAACAGTAAATTACGAACCAGTTAGCCTAACATTAGGAGTGAGGGAAAAGTTTGACTCTATGTTAAAAGAGCATTTGGAAAACATTAATGGAATTGGACAAAGCAACCATAGGTTTATGAAAGGTAAGTGATCTTTAACTAAGCTACTGGAGTTTTTTTGAGGATATAATTAGAATAGGTAAGGGATATAGTGCATTTAAACTTTTGACAAAGTCCCTCATAAATGACAAAGTTAAAGGAAGTGGGATAGGAGGTAATATTCTGGCATGGATTGAGAATTGCTGGGCAGAGAGCAAACAGTGTGAGAATAAATGGGTCTTTTCCTGAGCGACAGGCACTGACTAGCAGTGTACTGCATGGATCAGCTATTCACAACGTATACAAATAACCAGGACGAGGAAACCAATGCAACATTTCCAAGTTTACTGACAACACAAAACTGGGTGGGATTGCGAAAAGGATGCAAGGAAGCTTAGACAAATTGAGCGAGTGGACAAATACATGGCAGACGTAGTACAACATGGCTAAATGAGATGGCTAATACGGGATGGCATTGTACGGCTAATTTCACTTTGGTGTGAAAAACAGAAAGGTAAGGTATCATTTCAAATGGTGATATATTGGAAAATGTGGATGTACAGAGTGATCGGGGTGTCCTCGTACACCAGTCAATGAAAGTAGACAGGCAGGTGTTGTAGGCAATTAGGAAGGCTAGAGGTTTATTGGTCTTCATTGCAAATGGGCTTGAGATGAGACTGAGAGATGTCTAACTGCGGTTATACAGGGCCTTGGTGAAAACACACATGGAGTACAATGTGCTGTTTCGGACTCTCTATCTAAGAGAGGATAAACATGCCATTGAGAGAGTGCAGTGAAGATTCACTAAGCGGTCATCAGGGATGGAAGGACTACTGTATAAGAAGAGAGTGGTTTGACTGAGCTGTTTCACTCGGGTTTAGAGGGTGAGAGGGGGAGTTGATTTGCTCAAAGTGCGTAGAATTCCAACAGGGCTGAACAAACTAGATCCAAGGAAGGTGTTTCCCCTGGTTAGGGAGTCTAGATGAGGAGACACAGTCTGAGGATATGGGATAGACCGTTTAGGACCGAGATTATGAGAAGTTTCTTCACTCAGGTAAAGAATCAGTGGAATTCTATACCACAGAAGGCTCTGGAGGCCATGTCAATGAGAATACTCAAGAAAGAAGTTGATGCCTTCAACATCTAAAAATGTATCAAACAGTATGGAAAGAAAGCAAGAAATAGAAGATCAGCCATGATAACACTGAATGGTGGAACAGGCTCAAAGGGCTAAATGGTTTCTCCTCATTTCTGTAATTCTATAACCTTCTCCTCCATCTTTTTTCTCATGTGAAAAGAAAAATAAATCATGTGTAGGCTCTCCCAAAAGACTCAATACCCAAAGAGTCCTGACCTGTCTTTGTAAAAGTTCAGCGGCCTGTTGGCCATTTGTAGTATTTTTCAGGTTTGTATTTCAGATTTCCAGCATTCAACAATGCCCTCTTCTTATTGACATATTAACACTGGATTTTGTGATATAATTAAACCAACAAAATACATGGCTTCAATTATGAGCTTTGCCAATTCTAAAGTTCACCTATGAAAAAAGGCTTCAGTGAAACAAGACTAAATTTGCAACAGTTTACCTGCGAACTATCACTGTTTCCAATTCCTGTGTAGGTACTTGTTTTCTGAGACCAACTTCTAATGTGACCAAGGAGCAAGATCAGTGATCAGGCTAATTCCAATGAAGCACATGTCAGTTTGACATCGAAGGGTAGTTCAACAGGCATGCAGATGATGCCGATCAGAGAGGGTGCAATTTTGGCAAACCATTCAAAAAGTTTGGCACTGGTTAAACCACAGCATTTATTCATTGAACATGCTCTGGATCACCAGCATTAATAATTCTTGACACCAGACAAAGGCATACCCACTTGGGTAGGCGATGGCTTAGTGGGGTATCATCATCAAACCATTATCCAGAGACCCATAATGTTCTGGGGACCTGGGTTCAAATCCTTCCATGGCAGATGGTGGAATTTGAATTCAATAAATATCTGGAACTAAGAGTCTAATGATGACCATAAAATGATTTTTTGCTGCTTGGCCTGCTGTGTTCATCCAACTCTACACCTTGTTATGTCAGTAAAACCCATCTGGTTCACTAATGTCCTTTAGGGAAGGAAACTGCTATCCTTACCTGGTCTAGCCTACACATGACTCCAGACCCACAGCCAATGTGGTTGACTCTGAAACTGCCCTCTGGGCGATTAGGGATGGGCAATAAATGTTGGCCTAGCCAGTGATGCCCTCTTTCCATGAACGAATGAATAAATAGAAAAAAAACCTAGCTTGGGTACTTAAATCTTGGGACTTTTGCCAAAATTGGGACATTTGCCCCACAGTGGAAGAGAACGAGACTCCACGAACATCCTTATTTTCAACAACAAGGGAGCCAGGTATGAGTGCAAATGCCAAGGCTAAAACATTTGCAACCATCTTCAGCCAGAAATGCCAATCCATCCTGATGGTCCATTTCTACATTCTTCCGGTGATCCTCACCATCAGAGGGATGCGAGAGGGGTGAAGCATATTACAGCAGGATGGTAAGCTCACTGGTTCAGATGAACTGTTGAAGACAGTAAACAGTGATAACTCTGGTGCGGGAAGGCTTGTTGCTGACTCTCTGTGAAGTAAACTCTCAAGAGGAAGGTGAACCACAATTCCCAGCATTTAATTCCTTCATTTGATGAACATGACACGCATAAAAACAAAACAAAAACGCAAACATTATTTCTGAAGAAAGATCTGCACCAAAAACGTTAATTCTGCCTTCCTCTCTCCACAAATACTACCTGGATCACTGAGTAGTCTCGGGTTTGGGGTTAGCCAAAATAACTCCACAATGGGTGGCTCTAAGTGGAGGGAATCCCTCCAAATTACAGCACAGGGTGTTCCTAAGGTTAAATTAGCACTTTGACAAAGTTGATAGTCTATGTTAGTTTGCAAAATACTAAATGTCGGAAAGAAAATATACTTTTTGTTCAGGTTCGGGACACATTACGAATAACTGTTAATATTGCATGAGACACAACATGCAGGAAAACATTCTTGTAGACATTTCAGAGAAAATGGACATATAATATAGGGACTGAATCCCATGGAGGAACTCTGAAATGGTAAGGGATTTTTCCAGTGACACTGTGCCACTCATTTGTGCTAAGCTTTACAAGTTATTAATCAGTCCACAGTTCTGCGTGCCTTACAGTTCTGTGTATGTTATTTTGAGATCAAACTACAAAGGTGATTGATGTAAGGTACTGGAACGGTAATGTGATTAATATAGTTTTAACTGGTCGGATGTGGCTTGCTGACTCGAGGGATATTCAAACATGAAAGCGGTTCCTGGATTAACTCACGTCAAAATAAGAAAATGCAAGAGAAAACAAGTGCTGCATGCATTTGGACATGGATCGGAGTATGCTACCAATCACTGAACTCAGGACAAAGCTTTACCCCAATTACATACCGGAAACTACATCAAAACAGAGTGGGAAATATCATCTGATGACAAGGTGGCCGACTCAGTCACAGCGGAGGTTCCAAAACGGTCAACACAATGACCATAGGGAGCAACAAGATAAACTTTGCAGCAAGTGTGTCTTAATATTATAAAGTAATGAGTTTACAACGGACTGTTGAAGCAGGCTTTGTGTACACAGCACTCGAATGTTTCAGGGAGACAGCAGGCCTGGCTCTCTGCCTTCCACCAGCATCATGTGTCACATCAAACTTCGTGCATCTGTTTTCAATAACAATGAAAACAGCGGCTGGTCAGTGCAGAGGCTCCATTTGAAAGACAAAGAGGGATCCAGACTCTTTGTACATCGTCAGGACAAACGAAGGAAGCATTAAGGCTAACAGTTAAGCTTCCATCTGCATGCGCTTACAATGCCACTGTAGGGTTGGTTTTAGGAGCACTTCCCTCAGAACATAAAAATCCTGAAGTCATTTTCTAATCCTGAGGCTTGCACACCTTGGTGGTACCATCCAGTAATACACGCATGCTGTTAACAGCCAGCTCTACCTCACCATAATCATCTCAATTCCTTACACGGTCTTTGAATGACAGATTGATTGACCAGCATCCAGTACTAGGTCAGCAGAAATCTTCTCCAGTTAAATACCGGAAAAAACCCCAAGCTATCTCTTCCAAACCCACCAAAACTCTGCTTGCTAGCCTCCCACTCTGGCCCACCCCCAACTGGCCGCTGAGGAGACTGAAATAAACTGTCCACAACACAGGCTGATCCTGAGCCAAGTTTCTGACCGCACAACTATTTCTTGAACAAAATTGCTGATTTTCACGTCTGTAACATTGTCTGACTCAGCCCTCACTCTAAGCCACATGAGTATGTGATTTAGGAGCAGAAATATGCCTATCAACCCTGGTCCGCCACTCAACACAACCAGAACTGATCTGATTACTCCACATTTAAAATGGCACCCCACCCCTTTATTTGTAAAGAGATTCTTCCACAAATGGAAATACCCTTTCAACATGCACCTTGTCGAGATCCCTCAGGAGCTTATGTGTTTAAATCAAGCCATCCCGCACTCTTCTAAACTGAAGTTTCAAAGCCTAGCCTTTCCTCATAGGACAATCCAGGTATTGGCCTAGTAAGGCTTCCCCAAACTGTATTAAACGCATTTACAGCCTTCCTTACATAAGGGGACCAACATTGTACACAGAACCGCAGATGTGGACTCACCTGTGTAACTGTGTCACAATTCCTCTTGCAATAAGCAATAACATTCTATTAGCTTTCCTCATCGTACACAGGTTTGACAAATAAGCCATTTTGTGATTAACGTACAAGCACAACAGACCCCTCCACAATCTCTCATAATTTACACATCATGTTTATTTTATGGGCAAATTCACATTTTCCTACAATATCGTGTATTTGTTAGATCTCTGCTTATTCACAACCAATCCAAATCCCTGTTCAGTGTCCTTACATCCTTTGAACAACTTACATTCCTATCCTCGTTGTGTCGTCAAATTTAGTAAATATGTCTTCTGTCACTTTATCCAAAGTATTTATATAGATTGTAAGGAGTTGACACCCCAGCACTGGCCCTGATGGCACAATACTCATTATACTTGGCTAATTGGAAAAAAGAAACACATTTATACTTACTCTCCGTTTCCTGTTAACCAGTCGATCCTCTCTTCATGTAATGCATTATCTCTTATGTTATGAGCTGTTATTTTACGCAATAACTCTTGATGTGGCACCTTATTAAATGCCTTCTGGAAATCTAAGTACTATCTCATTTTCCGCTTGAAGAATCTGCAGCCTCAGGACCCGATATTGAGTTTGGTAACTTTACAGCTTAAGCACCTTCTCCCATGCCTTTAGCCCAACCTCCACAAACCCCTTGTTTTCACATGGGCTGATATCACCACCAACCCATTGTTAATGGTTCCCATTAGCAGGTCTTGATATTCCCAGGTTGACCCTTACCCATTTCTTTGTCTGCCCGACTGTTGTTCTCTGTCCCTGAGCTCCAACTTCACCTAACATTTACCCCTCCTCCAACCCCATCTTCAGCATATTAACCAACCTTTGCTTAAGTACAATCAGTTCTGTAGAAGAGTCGCTGGACCTGAAACATTAATTCTGCTTTCTCTCCACAGATGCTGCCAGACCTGTTGAGTTTTCCAGCAATTTCTGTTCTTGTAGCAAGGACCATACATTTCCAGGTTTCCCTCCAACTACAGCACGTTTTTTCCTCAAAGAACTTCAACAAATTGGTGAAATGTGACTTTCTCGAAACTATGTAACTCTGTCTAATTACCTTGAAGTTGCCTACGTGCCCTGCTACAATGTGTTTTAAAAGAACATCCAACCTCCTTCCTATCTCACTTATTAAGCTATTCTATCTTCTGCCTCACTGCCTTTTTGAATAAGGTAGTTACACTTACTATTTTCCATTCTAATGAAACTTCCCCAGAATCTTGGAAAATTAAAACCACTCCATCAACTATCTCATTAGCCACTCCTTTTAAGATATCAGGATGAATTCTCTCAGGAGCTGTGAACTTGTCAGCTACAGCAAGAGAATTTGATCGGTATCAACTCCTTGATTATTGTAATTTGCTTGAGCTCCTTCCTCCCTTTTATTTCTTGATTTATAGGTATTTTTGGAATGTTACATGTATCTTGTGGAATGAAGACTGATGCAAAATACCCGCTCAATTCATCTTCCATCTCCTTATTTTCCGTTATTACTTCTCTAAACTCACTTTCTGTAGGACTAACCCTGAGGAAGGGTCACTGGACCCGAAATGTTAACTCTGATTTTTTTTTTCTTCACAGATGCTGCCAGACCTGCTGAGCTTTTCCAGCAACTTCGGGTTTTATTCCACAGATGGAAGGTTGGCTTCCATGATAGTCTGGGCTGTGCACACCACCTTCTGTAGTTTCTTACGGTCCTAGGCAGAGCAGTTACCATACCAGGCTGTTATGCACCTGGACAGTAAGCTTTCAATAGTGCATCTGTAGATGTTAGTGAGGGACCTTATAGACATGCAAAACTTCCTGAGCTGCCTGAGGAAGAAAAGGCATCGTTATGCCTTCTTGACTGTCGCATCTGCATGGTAGGTCCAGAACAGGTTGTCAGTTATTGGTTATATTTCGAGCTAGCTCTCTCTTATACTCTACGTTTGCCCTCCTTACTAATCTTTTAAATCTTTGCTTTTTCTTACATTCTGTCCAAACTTTCTGACCTGGCACTTACCTTTCTTCAATTATATGCTGTTTCTTTAAGTTTGATACTTAGGGTTAGGCTTAGGTTTAGGGTTAGCGTTAGTTTTTTTTAGTTAACCATAAATGGTAGGTGCTCCCTTTGGAATTTTTCTCTCTCGTTGGAATGCCTCTATTTTCCTTCCTCATCATCCTGTTCAGAGATGTTATTACACACCACTGGTCCAGGTGGGGCTTGAAGCCAAGTTTCTCAATCCGGGGTAGGGAAGTCACACTGCGCCACCAGAGGGTCCACAATTCTCTGTATTGCAATATCCTCTTAAATATCTGTGACTGTATCTCTATTGACCTCCCCTGTAATCTCGTTTGCTAGTTCTCTTCAGCTAGTTATACTTGCATACTCACTTAATTGCTTCTATTTAAGCTTAAAATACTCGTCTTGGACCTAACTGTCACTTCCTCAAACTGAATATAAAATTTAAATCATACCATGATTTGCTGTTGCCTCAGTGTGATTTCACAATGACATTATTAATTAATCCTATTTTGTTGCACCACACCAGGTCTAGTAAAGCCTGCTCTCTGATTGGCTCCAGTATATGCTAAGAAACTGCCTAAAAGCAGTATATGAGCCTCTCATATATGCTACTTTGGCCCATCTGAATTTGCCAGTCTATATATAGATTAAATCCTCCCCAACAGTTGTCCTAGCTTTCTGACAAGATCTGATTATTTCTTCTTTTATTTTACATCCTACTACTATTTTGTTATTAATTCATAATATGTGGGAATTCCTCATTGCCCATCCCTAGTTGCCTTCTAGGTGGTGCTGAGCTGCTTTCTTGAACTGCTGCAATACAGTTGGCGTAGGTAGACCCACAATGCAGTTACAGAGACGGTTCTAGGCTTTTGACCCAGCAACACTGACCGGTGATATATTTCTAAGGCAGGATGGTGAATGGTGAACTGGCCACACGGTGATGTTCCCTTGTATCTGCTTCCCTAAACCCCTCTGCCTTTCCACCTCATTTTCCTCCTTTAAATGTACTATTTAAGCCTTTTCTCTTCAGCCAAGCTTTTGATTATAATTCCAACCTTTGCCTGAATTTCTCCGCGTGTGGTTCAGTGTCAGATTTTGTTTGTTAATACCTCTTCCATCAACAAGGTTCCAGCAATTGTAATCCTTTCAGTAGCCTTGATGGAGTCACATTCCTCTGTTATCTTATGAAGGTGTTTGTCAATTGTAGTTAGCGTGACTGTGACCGTCTGCTTTTTCTCTTTCATTGTTCGAACCATCTTTTCTCCAAACTGGTAATTATCTGCAAATGGGAGCTCCTGTCCTCTCATTAACTACTTCTAACTGAAGAATTAAGTTTGATGCTTGTTAAACCCCATGGCATTTGAAATGCTTGATGATCTTTGACTCAGCTGTCCATCAAGCAGTAAATCTATTCACATTTTTTTAAAGGTATTTATTGCTTTTTTCTGTTTTGTGCTCCCCCTGTCATTCTAAGCTTAGTGAGCAGGCAGACAAGTTGCTTACAAGCCTTGGGCAATGCTGCTGGTTGCTAAAAGATCTATGATTGACGATGAATTTTTGCCATATGCTTTTTATCACCGTGGGGCCCATGGATATGACGGTGAGACACCAAGAAGTCACTGTATGGAGAATCACAAGCACCGACACATCCCAATTGCTTTGGAGTGCAGTGCATTTGCACCACACTACCTATCTACATCAAACGTGCACACTTTGAATTTGACCTCTAACTTCAATCTAACTTCATCATTTATCAGCTTTATCACTTGTTTTGAATCCCCTTACATTATTTGTTTTCTCCCGTTTTCTCTTGAAAACATTGACTGCTCAATGCAGTGGGGTTCCATAGCCGCTAAGTAATATCCTATAACATGAAATGTATTTCCTCATCCAGAGGTTGGCCCAGTGAGATCTACTGAATCATCACAGACGGATTGCTGCCATCTGGAGGAATGAAGCCAACCTCTCAGTTAGACATAAAAGATTGTATGGCTCTATTCTGAAGAAGAACAGAGGAGTTCTCCTGGTGTCCTGGTCAACCAGCATCACTAAAACAGATCACTCGGTTATTTAAATGTTGAGGGAGCTTACTGAGGGCAAATTGGTTACCGTGTTTCAGACATTAAAAACACTACTTTGAAGTCCTTCATCGGTAGTAAAGCACCTTGGGACATAACCGAGGTTCACTGCATAAACATACGTCTTTCTTCCACAGACTGAATCCAAGTGAGATCTAATCCATGGATTTAGGTAGCTACTAGTCTAACTATGTGAACTAGCGTGGGACTCTTAATTCCAAGACTTCCTTCACCACCTGGGTAGATGTATCGGACAACTGTACCCAAAATCAGAAAAATAAAAGACTATTCTTTGCTTATTTCAAATTTCCTGTTGTCTAATTGGTGCAGAATCAATAGCTCAAACCCATGATTGCTTCGGCAGTGAAAGGAGTTCCACGTGAACAGTTCCATCACATTCATGTGAACAGAAAATATGAGACTGCTCTGACATTCAAGTAATTACTCCAGAATCTTCACTCCAGAAACTCAGGAACTGTGCAGGGAACAAAAGATGAGCTTTGTCCTGATTTTGTCTCAATTATTTCTTTTTATAATTTCATTAAAATGGTGCTGAATTGAGGCGACTTATAAACATCGCATTGTATTTTCATAAATATATGTGACAGTAAATTGCTATTCTATTCTAAGGACACACAGCAACCTTTTTCAGACTCTGAGCTGCTGAAAGATGTCCACAAGAAGGTGATAGCATACAGCATCTTGGAAAACAACAGTGATTCAAGAAAATAAGCTTAATCTCGAATACTATTTTTTTGGTGAGTCAACCAATCCTTACCTTGAATAAGCTGTACATATCTAATTGATAGAAGGTGCACTCAAAATTCTACAATAATGTTAAATCAGCCCACACCCATGTAATTGTAACACATACTCTCCTTGCTCCATCAAAATGGTCCTTTCCAAACCAAGCCTGGCGAGGTGGCCTCACAGCCCAGCAGGGCGGTCTCTCGGCCTGGCGTGGCCTCATTGTGGTCCTCTAGTCTTGAGGTGATTCCAAAGTGGTCTCTTAGCCTTGAGAACCTCAAGTTGAAGCCCGGCACAGCCTGGAGTCAAGGCCCAGTGTGGATGGGAAGTTTGGTGCCTGCATGGACTGGGTTGGAAGGACCATTGTTCTGAACTTTTTATTTCTCTATTTTCTAATTTATTCCTACAGTCTGTACTGTGGGCATTATTTTTTCTTTATTTTCAAATTACTTTTCCGAAGAATGTATACTGAAGAACTTGCACCCAGGTATATTTGTACCTAAGATGGTGTTATAAGTGGTGGCTTGTAAACTTTTCACTGTACTCATCTGCGTATGTGTGACAATAAAGCTAATTCAATTCAATTCAACTCAAATCTTCCGCAAGCAGAATGGGGAAATAAATGCGCCTTGCTGAAAGTAACTGGGGTACAAAAGGAGGAATTATTGATTTGAAGGTCAGGAGTCTAAGATATCTGGTAAAGTCTTCGCTGTTCAAAATCTAGCTTCTTTCATTTGGTGATGCCATTAATGTGCGCATGGTTTGCTCCCCTCAACTAACATAACCGTAACCTGAATATCAACATCAGGTTCCTTATTGGCTCTACGTGTATACATCCAAAAAGTTCAGCGGTTTCGAAAAAAAAACTAACAGCAGTGCAAGAAAATTTTGATGGATAGGACGGGAAAGGCAATGCCAACCATTCAGACAGAGTCAGCAACTAAACACTCTGCTCCAGTTATCTGTCTCCATGAGGCCAAATGGCTTCAGTCAAAATCAATCCACTTGGCATCATCCTGTGTTCTTGCATAAATAGGAGCACAGCTCGTTTAGTTTAATGAGATAGTCATTGGCTATTAAAGAGATTCAAGCCCTGTAGTGTTACAAAGAACTCCTGTTAATATGATTGTAAGGAACAGTGGCAGCACAGAGCTGCACACATAATGAGGGAGTTACAGAATAGAAGATGACCACATTGAAAAAAAATGCAACGTGAATAAATCATTTGATATCACTTGGCGTTAAACACTCAGGGACACGCCCTTGTCGTCTTCATGCTGACAAAGTGAATAAAACTAGGGATTTTTTTTGGAAATGAGAAGTTTACGTAGGAAGCTCAGGCAGAATTATTTCATGTGGTAACACCGATCAAATAAACATCATAAATTAGAGTACCTCATTGAAACAAATAAACTAAGTGAAGCAAAATTTCTGGAGAAAGAGGAACTTAGATTTGATAAAAATGAAGGCGAAGGGGATATTGAAATTAAGGTCAACTAAAAAATGAGGTTTTTTTTATTAATTCAAGTAGCCTGCTCTCTGGTCACAAAATGTCTGTTTCCACTTCCCTTCAATTCAACACATTCTCAAAAATAACCCCTGCTTTTACATTCTTGTCACACTCTTCCTGTACTCTTGGAGTCACAGGGCTGACTCTGGTTGGTGCGCTGGTCAGGTCAGTACGGCTGGACACAAGATGCTGGCTGCTGATAAACTTGTCAAACTCAACACAGTTTAGGCCACGTGCACTGAAGTTAGTGGAAAATGCCTAACGTGATACATCACACGTACATATTTACGAGTTGGCTGAACAGTTTGCAATGCAGAATGACGCCAACACCTTGGCTTCAATTCCTGCAGCGGCTGAAGTCTCCTTCTAAACCTCTCTCCTTACATGAGCAGTGATGACCCTCAGGTTAAATCAGCACCAGTCATCTCTCTCTCTGACGAGAACGCAGTATCATGGGAGTATGGAAACTTTACTGTCTTTATATTTACCACTACTCAGCATCCGAGGTAGCGCGCTACTCCCAACAATCAGATAACACTCGCATATTCTGCTACTTGTCAGCGTTCTGCTTGCGAATGCATGCAAATTGGAATTAGGTTTATTGTCATGCATACTCAAGTGCAGGAGTACAATGAAATATTTACAATGTCACCCCACACGAAGCCATCTTGGGTACAAAGTACCTCGGTACAAATCTTAGAAACAAACTACAGAAATAAAGAAAAAAGAAGTTAAAGTTAAAAGTGACAAGTAAACACTGGTGATTTGTGTATTGAGACCACATTTGTACCTATGACTCAGGTTTTAATTGACTAATTAAAGTTGGATTCCCTAGCTTTACGTAGCTCATAGCTAATGTGTAGGACAACTCAGGCTTAGTGCACTCTCTCCCCAAACAAGGACCGTGGAAACCAACACTTGGAAAGGTCAAAGTCAGCCTGTGCTGCACCATGAACGCAAGGGCTCCACAGAAAATCAAATCATGTCAATATAATTGCTAGCGCATCCCCTGTATCCCTTCTCCTCCCCACATACAGAGTCAAAAAACAAAAGGTGTAAGTTTAATCATGCTGAATTCAGGGCACAGCAGTGGTTACAACTTCTCATTATCACGAGTCAGCAACTATCCAGACTCTCTGGAAAGCATTAACTGATTACAGGCTGCCAGGGCAAGCTGCCACTGCGATTCGCCTCAACGCAGTCTCAGGACAACGGGAAACGAGGTCGAGTGGAAGAGCAGCAATTAGTGAATCTGAAATTCCTGACGGATGGTCAGGATGAGACGTGTAATTAGCCACAGCTGTTAGTCACGACGCGATGCACTTAAGGTCGAGAAATGTGAAAAAGTCTGAGCTAAACCACAGTCTCAGCCAGACACATCCATTCAGCTTTAACAACTGCTGTTTCTCAAGCAGTTGAGACTACGCCTGTATTACAAGTGCGCTACGTTCATTAAAACAAATTAATACATCAAATCAAATGATTCCTGGGTGCTGAATTCTCATTAGACCACAAATGAGTCAAAGGTTAAATGTACGCATTCTTTCAGAAACTTGTTTTAAAGTCAAGGGTAACCTGTAATTATTGAAAAACATCAGCAAACGGGGCAAGTATCTGGCAATAGAATTTTTTTTTAAATAAAAAAACTTTTGGACTGAACATGGATGGAAAAAGGACACATTAAACTGCAGCAGACAGAACCGCTGTTGGAGGGCTGCTTCCCACAAACTCATTAAAAGGATTCTATCTGACTGACCCTTAAGGTCAAAGGTTTACGATAATTTATGAGGGCACCCATTTTGTCAGTGTTAAAGGGGAACAATACCCTGGAGGGAGCAAGGCCTTAGATTCCAAGTACTCATGCCAGAAACGACAGTGGAAATTTGAGTTTAAAGGATGACCCTTCCCCCGCAAGGGGGGGGGGGGAGGAGTGGGTAGTTTCTATTTTTTGAGGGTCAAAGCACAGTCTCAAGTATCTGCTCAAAGGGCAAATCTGTTTCCAGCTGATTGAGTGGCAATTGGCACCTTTACAACCCGTTCCTGACTCCCGGTCCCAGTACTCAAAAGCAAATAAAAATCTCAGCAAATCCGAGCCAGCAGCTCCTGTTGCCTTGATGCCTGCTCTCAGATTGCACTGGACCCTGACCAGCAGGGTCGCATGCTCCATACAGCAGCTGTTACCAGATGTGCTTTCTCGGTGGGGGTGGGGGGTATAACACCAGCTTTTGGAACCTCACCTCTTCTTCAGGTGTTAGGCCTACTTAGGTTAGGTTAGTAGCTGTCTGCACATTAGGCTCACTTCATCAATGAGATCTTACTTGATTTAGCTTGAAACTTGTTCTCAAGAGAAAATTCCCAACTTGTCCTCCTTCCAGTATCCCTCCCACACATACTAACCCCCTTTCCTCCCCTCATTAACTGTCTATTCAGGCTAGAGGTGAAGATGATGAGAACTACCCAGAACAATGGTGCGTTTACTCATACAGAATGGAACCGATCCAAGCCACTTTGGAAACACTCAGTCTCTTGCTAAATCTGGCAGGGACTTCTTAACAATGTAACCAGATTGTCAGAGACTTGAACTGTTGCCTGCACTTCACACAGATGGATATAGTGTAGGGCTCAGGATCATTATTAAATCATAGACTGTTTATAGCACGGGAGGCCATTTGCCTTATCATGTCCATGATCAACCTCCTGTGCTTTCTTTCTCTGTAATCTCCCAATTTTTTTCTCCTAAGGTGTTTTCCAACCTCCACTTGAAAGCCACAATTGAATCTGCTTCCACCATACCCTCAGGCAGTGCACCGCAGATCCTAAACACTTGTTATATAATAGGCCTCTTCCACACCTCCCTGCTGTCTCTTTTGCTTCCTCACCTTAAATCGGATTCCTGACCAATACGGGAACGTTTTCTCTCTGTCGATACCCCTCACGATTCTGAACACCTCTAATCAATCATCTCTCAGTCTTCTAATCTTTAAGGAAAACAGACCCAGTTTCTCCAATTGACCACATAACTGAGGGCCCTCAGCCCTGAGTTATTGATATAAATCTTTTCTGTACCTTCTCTAAAACCTCCATATCCTTTACATACATAATGTCTAGAACTGCACAATGCTTATGGTGAGGCAGAACCAGAGTTTTATAAGGATGCAAACGCTGTGTCCTCTCTGCCTCTATTTACTAGATTCTGCTTGCACTCTCGCCCACATTCTGAATGCATCTTGGCACCTTCAAGGATTTTGTGCACAAATAACCCCAGATACCTTTGTACCTGCTCCCCTTTTGGATTTTTACCATTACTTTATACTGTTGCTCCTCATTCTTCTTCCCAGAATATGTGACTTTTCATAGTTTTCTGTATTCAGTTTAATTGGCCACATATCTGTACGTTCATCTAGCCAGTCAATATTATCTTACAGCCAGTCAGTATATTTCTTATGGTTCAGTATATTTCTTCTGCACCTTTTGAAATTATGTCCTAGACACCCAAGTTCAGGTCATTAGGTACATCAAGGAAACAATGGTTTTAGTACTGACCCCTAGGCCCCAGTGTACACCTTTCTCCAGTCTGAGAAATAACCATTCACCACTTCACT
>NW_025967209.1:0-17399 GCF_021869965.1 Rhincodon typus
TTATTATTCATTCGTGGGACAAGGCATTTATTGCCCAGAGGGCAGTTAAGACTCAACCACATTGCTGTGGGTCTGGAGTCACATGTAGGCCAGACTAGGTAAGGATGGCAGTTTCCTTCCCTAAAGGATATTAGTGAATCAGGTGGGTTTTTCCAACAATGGATTCATGGGCATCATTAGACTCTTCATTTCAGATTTTTATTGAATTCAAATTCCACCCACCTGCCATGGAGGGATTCGAACACAGGTGCCAAGAATATTATTTGGGTTTCTTGATTCACAGTCCAGTGATAGTACCATTCGGCCAACACCTCCCTTATTTAAAACATGTGTCAAATCTCCTTACAATCTGTTTTGCATCAAATGAATTAATTCCAGTTTCTCAGGTCTCTCCTCTCTAATTATTGTTCTCCACCTGCATGAATTTTTAGTGGACTTGCCCTGTAGATTTGGTATTTCAATTCTCTCATACCCAAGCCTGCATACACTCCAACTGTGGCCTAAATAAATTTTGAGAGATCTCTTGCATCTTCCTTCATGAAGGCAGACACTGGGGAAATATTCAGACTAATACCCAGCATGGCAGGACTGCCCTATGAGGAGAGACTGAGGAAACTGTGCCCGGATTGGCTCAAGTTTTAGAAGAATGAAAGATGATCCTGTTGAAATTTACAAAATTCTTAAAGGGCTAGACACGGTAGATTCGGAAAGCAGTTTCCCTGCCTGGTGAGATTAGGACCTCAGATTGTCTCAGAATAAAGGGGTAAGTTATTTAGGCTTGAGATGGAGAGAAAGCTCTTCACTCAGACGCTAGTGAATATTTGATATCCTTCAACCCAGAGGCTTACAGCAGCTCAGTCACTGAGTTTGTTCAACACAGGGATTGGTAAATTTCGACACACTAACGACAGCAAAGGATAGTGCCAGGATAATGGCATTGAGGCAGATGATCAGCCATGATCTAGAATGATGGAGAAAGCCTGAGGGGCTGAATGGCCTCCTCCTCAGAGTCATACTGTACGGAAACTGAACCTTTGGTTCAACTCGTCCACGCTGATCAAGTTTCCGAAACTGAACTCGCCCCACCTGCCTGCTCCTGGCCCATATCCCTCCAAACCTTTCCTGCTCATATACCAGTCCAAATGTCTTTCAAATGTTGTGACTGTACCTGCATCTACCACTTCGTCTGGTAGTTCATTCCATATACACAATACCCACTGTGCAAAAAAGTTGCCCTTCGGTCCCTTTTAAATCTTTCCCTTCTCACCTTAAACCTATGCCCTCTAGTTTTGAACTCCCCCACTCTGGGAAAAGACCCCCTTCTATGATCATTATGATTTTACAAACCTCTGTAAGGTCACCCCTCAGCCTCTTATGCTCCAGTGAAAAATGTCCCCAGCCTATCCAGCCTCTCCTTATAACATCTCGAATGCCAATGATCTCCTTATTTAAGGAAGGATGTATATGTGTCGGAGGTGGTTTGCTTGATGGATACCTGGAGTGAATGCATTATCTTAGGAAGAATGGGTGACTCAGAATGAGCTGGAGTTTAGAAGAACTGGTGGGGGATGACTTGATTCAAGTGTATCAGATCCGGAATAGTCCTGGCAGGATGCAGAGTGGTGAGCCTGTGGAATTCTGTACCACAGCAAGCAGTTGAGGTCAAACCATTGAATGTTTTCAAGAAGGAGTTAAATATACTTCTCAGGACTAAAGGGATCCAAGTGTACGGGGAGAAAATGGGAACAGGTTTGATGATCAGCCATGATCATATTGAATGGCGGAGCAGACTTGAAGGGCTGAATGGTCTACTCCTGCTCCTTTTTTCCTATGTTTCTATCTTTCTATCCACCCCTCCATTTACCATCCAAAAGATGCACTCTAGCTATTCACCAAACCCCTTAGACAGCACCTTCCAAACCCATGACCACTTCCATCTAGAAGGACAAGCGCAGCAGGACAGAAGGACATGGGAACACCACCACCTTCAGGTTCTGCTCCTATGTTTTGAATCAAAGCTTTCATTTTTTACTCCCGTACTTTAACTCCTCTATTCAATATGCTGTTGGCGCCGTATTTATACTCTCCCTTCCAAAGAATTACTCATTGAAGTCTGAGCTCTCCCTGGTCACCACATCCTATTCAATCTCTTCCCAATCAGTGTATGCTTTCTGGAGATTCAGCACAAACATACGATCTCCCTTTTATCGAATGACAGTGTTGCCGCCTGCCCTTTGTGTGAACTGTTCTTTTCTGAAAAGGTTTTGATACTCCTCTTGCTGTTTATCAAATCTAATATTCTAGCTGCAGTAGAAAATATTGATACTGTATTCCCAATACCCAAGTCCAAATTACCCATGAATACTGGGAGGAGAAGAGACATCCTTGTTATAAAATCACTCCATGGTCTGGCCTCTCTATCTCTCCTGCTGCATACTTCTTTAAAGTCTCTGCACTGTCTCCAATTTAACTCTTTTACTGAGTCTCAGTTTCAACTACACGCCCAGTGGTGGCTGTACCTTCAACTTAGTAGGCTCTTAACTCTGGAAATTCCTTCTCTAAACCCCTCCTCTGTCCTTTAAAGTAGCTTAAGTAATATTTTGTTTAGTTGCTCTATGAAGTTCTTCGCCTACATCAAAAGTGTTAACGAAATGACAGTTTGGAGTTTCTTTCCTATTCTTAGCCCTACATTTATGATGCTTCTTTTAAGTTACACTTGAGTTTTTGCTGCACTTCTGGTTTGTCATGAGTGGCTGCAGGGCATCCCAAAGGGGGAAAAGTGACAAGACGGAGGTCATGGTACACATTAGTCCCAAAGAAAGAGGTAGAATGAGGAATGAGCTGCTCAGTGACATCCATGACCCTGGCACCAGGAGGCAACATGCCATCCTGGAGTCACATTGACAGCCACAGAAAAGCCTGTCTGTTTCCTAGCTACAGGACAGCCTCTCGCTATCACTATCACTTTCGTCTTCCTCCCTTTCTGTACAGTCAGGCCACTTGCATTGCCAGAAGCTTGGCTCTGTCTGCACTCCTTTGAGGAGCCAGCTTCCAAAATGGAAGTTCTGGCAAATGAAGTGGGGTGTTTCCTGGGATGAAAGGGTTCACTTTTGAAGAAAGCTTAAATAGGTTGAACCTTTATCCAGTAGAGTTTAGAAGATGGGAGGTGTGTTTTATTGAATCAAGACTTCAGGGACGTAGCTAAAAAGATAAAAGAAAAATCAGGATTTCAAATGTTGTCGTCTTTGGATGACCCCCTCCCTGGCCTCGTGGGCTTAGGGAATACAAGAAATAGGAGAATGTGGCAGATGAAAGCACGGATCAAGAGTTGGTGCAGAAGGGAGGGTCATGGATTCCTGGATGAAATGGGACCATTTCTGGGAAAGATGGGACCTGTACAAGTGGGATGAACCAGAATGGGACCAACATCAATGTGGTGGAGTTTGATAGTGCTGCAAGGAGGTGTTTAAACTAGTTCGGCAAAGGGGAGGAGACACAGTGTGTTAGTATGAGGGACACAGCATACTATAGTAGAGGAACCAAGGAAGAGGGAGTTCAGCCATGTTGAGTTTCTCAGGTAAAAGGAAAGGCTGAATGGTCTTTATTTCAATGTTTGGAGTTTTATAGCTAACTCTGTTGGCTGATTAGCTGCTTTGCGGCGGGGAGTGATGCCAACAACACAGGTTCAATTCCCGCACTGGCAGAGTTTACCATGAAGGACTCTCCTCCTCAACTTCACTTCTGTCACACTGAGGTATGGTAATGCGCAGGTTAAACAACCACCAGTTGCCTCTCTCTAATCAGAGAGCAGCCCTGTGGTCTGCTAAGACATTACCTTTACTTTTTTTTTTATGTAGTAACATGAGTTAAGGGACACGAATTGGCACATGGAATTGCAATGTTATTGCCATGACAGAGATGTGGTTGAAGGAAGCGCAGGTCTGGCAAGTCAACATTCCAGGTATAGGACCACCAGGCACAACAGGGGAGGCTGTAAAGTAGGAGGTGGTGCTACGTTATTAACCAGGGAGTCAGTCACTGCAGTAAGAAGGGGTGATATCTTGGAAGGATTTTCAAATGAGACTTTGTGAGTAAAACTTAGAAATAAAAAGCAGACAGTCACTTGCTGGGGGTGTATTATAGGTCCCCAAGCAAAGCAGTCAGTACAGCAGATGTGTAGATAATTCACTGAGATACGTAAAAATAAAAATAGGGCAATTATGTTCAGGGACTTTCACTTCCCCAACATTAATTGTGATAGTCATCATATTAGAGATTTAGAGGGAGGCAGATTCCTTGAAATGTATTCAGGAGAGCTTTGTCTGTCAACATATAGATGGTCCTACAAGGGATGGTACAATGTTGGATTTAATTCTGGGAAATGAAGCCAGACAAGCGTTCAATGTGGCAGTAGGAGAGCATTTAAGTGATAGCTACCACAACATCATACAATGCAAGTTTGTCATGGAAAAGGAAAGAGATGCCCTGCAACGGAAGGGGTTTGGATTGGGGGTGGGGGGGAAGGCAGATTTTATTTAAACAAGGCAGGATCAGGCCAAACTAGACTGGGAACAGCTCGTCAAGGAAAATCTACAGCAGAACAGTTGCAGGGTGGGGGGTTCAAAAAGGAAATGGGGACACTACAGGCCTAACGTCTTCCCTTCAGGGTGAAATGTAGAAGCAGCAAGCCTAGGGAACCCTGGATGTCTAGGAATATACAGGACTGAATAAAAAGGAAAAGAGAGGCTTTTAGTAGGGAGCAAATCAATGGAGGATCAAGTGGAGTACAGAAAATGCAGGGGATATCTTAAGGAAGTATTAGGAAAGCAAAGAAGGAAAATGAAAAAAGCATACTGGCAGATAAAATTAGGGAGAATCCCGAGATAGTGTATATCAAGGGGAAGAGGGTAACCAAAGAGTAGAGCCGACTGGAAACCAAGGAGCAGCACAGTAGCTCAGTGGTTAGCACTGCTGCCTCACAGCACCAGGGACACTGGTTCGATTCCACCCTCAGGTGTGCATTCTCTGCGTGGGTTTCCTCTGGGTGCTCCAGTTTCCTCCCACAGCATCAAAGATGTGCAGGTATGGGAAATGCAAGTTACAGGGATAGGGTAGGAGGGTGGGCTGAGTTGGATACTCCTTGGAGGGTCAGTGTGGACTCGATGGGCTGAATGGCCTGCCTCCGCACTGTAGGGATTCTATGATTCTAAGCGGACAATTGGTGCATGGAGCTAGAGGACATTGGTCAGGTGTTAAATGAGTACTTCACAACTGTCTTCATTCAGGAGGAGGATGTAGGTATAGAATTCAGGGAGAGGCACTTAGAGGTTGAGCAATTTGGTATAGGGAGGCAGGACATATTGGAGATTTTGAAAAGCTTCAAAGTGGACAAATCCTCAGGTCTGGCTGAGCAGCTTCCTAAGCCACAATGGGAAATGAGGAGCTCTGACCCAAATTTTTTATTGGTGCCAAAAGACTGAAGAACAGCTGACGTGGTTCCACTGTTCAAAAAGGGCGATAGAGATAAGCCAGGAAATTACAGAGCAGAGAATCTAACATAAGTGGTCGGGAAACTACTGGACAAAATACTGAAGGAGATAATTAAGTTCCATTTAGAGAGGCAAGCTTTAATTAGGAATAGTCAACATGGCTTTGTCAGAAGGAGGTCATGCCTATCAAATTTGATATTATTTTTTTGAGGTGGTGAGCAGGTGTGTAGATGAGGGGAGGGCAGTTGATGAAATTTATATGGATTTCAGTAAAGCCTTTGACATGGTCCTACACGGGAAACTGGTAAGAAGGTAAACACACACGGGATCCAGGGAAACCTAGCAAGTTGGATCCAAAATTAGGTTAGTGACAGGAGGCAAAGGATGGTGGTAGAAGGCTGTTTGTGTCCCATGTACTGCAGGGATCAGTGCTGGGTCCCTTATTGATCATGGTCTACATAAACGATATAGATGAGAATGTGAGAGAAATGATAAGTAAGTTGGCTGATAACATGAAGATGGTGTGCTGGTTCATAGTGAGGAAGGAGGTCTTGGGTTACAAGAATATAAAGACAGGTTTGTCAGATGGACACATCAGTGGCGTATTGAATTTAATCCTGAAAAGTATGAGGTGATGTACTTTGGAAGAAGTAACCAGACAAGGGAGTACTCAATGAAAGGCAGGACACTGGGAAGCTCAGAGGAACACAGGGATCTCAGGGTGCCTGTCCGCAGATCCTTTAAGGTGGAAGCACAGGTTAATAGGATAGTTACGAAGGCATAGGGGGTGCTTGCCATTATCAGTTGAGGCAGAGAATTTAAGATCTGGCAGGGTATGTTGGAGCTGTACAGAACTTTGGTTAAACCACAGTGGGAGTACTGTGTGCAGTTCTGGTCACCAAACTATAGGAAGCATGTGATCACACTGGTAGGGGTGCAGAGGAGACTCACCAGGAAGTTGCCTGAGATGGAGCATTTCAGTGAAGGAGAGAGGATGGATAAGCTTGGGCTGTTTTCTTTAGAACAGAGAAGGCTGAAAGGGGACCTGATTGAGGTGTGTAAGATGATAGATATTGATACGGAACCCATAGAACATCCTTACAATCCAAATCTGAGCCACCACTCCATGGTAAGTAGTGCATCATTTGGTTCCATGGTTCTCACCCACAATTTTTAATCATTTTGTGAACTCACAAAACTCAACAGCACATCCTACTTCAGCTTAAAGCTTATCTTGCTTCTTGATCTCTCATTGCAGATTTTGCTTTCTTGTCTCTCACTATCTTTTGTTATTTAGAAATTTTTCACCATACTCTTACTGATCACTTTGCTACTTCTATTCAAACCGCAGTACGGAAGAAGACCATTCAGCCCATTGAGTCCAAACTGATCCTCCAAACAGCAACCCACCCAGACCCAAATCCTCACCCTATCCCCGTAACCCTGCATTTCCCATGGCTAATCCATTTAGGCTGCACATCCCTGCACACCTTGGTTAATTTAGAATGGCCAATCCATTTAACCTACACATTTTTGGACTGTGGGAGGAAATCCACGCAGACATGGGGAGAATGTGCAAACTCCACACAGACGGTTGCCCAAGGGTGGAATCGAACCTGGGTCCCTGGATCCGTGAGGCAGCAGTGCTAACCACTGAGCCAGCGTGCCGCCCCTATAAGGGGTACGAATAGGGTGGATAAGAAACAGCTGCGCCCCCCCCTTCGTTGAAGGGTCAATAACAAGGGGCACAACTTGAAAGTGAAAGGCAGAAGGTTTGGAGGAGATTTGAGGAAAAGCATTTTTTTCTTCACCCAGAGGGTGGTGGGAATCTGGGAAGGCAGTTGAGGTGGGAAAGCTCACAACTTTTTAAACGTACTTGGTTGAGCACTTGACATGTCATGGCTAAGAGGCTAGTGCGGGCAATTGGGAATAATGTAGATGGGTCAGTGCAGACCAGGTGGGCCAAAGGACCTCTTCAGTGCTGTATGACTAATTAAATCAAGGTGTGGTCTTTCACTTATTGCATTCGACTCATGCTAATCTAATGGCAGCCCGAAGAAAATATATTGGTACTTTGACCACATTATTTCATGTGATCCTACGTATCTTGTGACAGCTGTAATCATTCACTATTATTGCACCATTGTTTTCATGTATTTCTTTCAATTGTTTACAGATGGCAGTCTATTGCACCTGCTACATGATAGCCAGTAATGTTCAATGACAATTGTACTATTTTGCTTTAGACTTCTCTATTCTATTGATACGGAACCCATAGAACATCCTTACAATCCAAATCTGAGCCACCACTCCATGGTAAGTACTGCATCATTTGGTTCCATGGTTCTAACCCACAATTTTTAATCATTTTGTGAACTCACAAAACTCAACAGCACATCGTACTTCAGCTTAAAGCTTATCTTGCTTCTTGATCTCTCATTGCAGATTTTGCTTTCTTGTCTCTCACTATCTTTTGTTATTTAGAAATTTTTCACCATATTCTTACTGATCACTTTGCTACTTCTATTCAAACCCTTCGAGTTACAGAGTCATAGAGATGTACAGCACGGAAACAGACCTTTTGGTGCAACTTGTCCATGCTGACCAGATATCCAAAATAAATCGAGTCCCATTTGCCAGCATTTGGCCCATATCCCTCTAAACCCTTCCTATTCACGTACCCATCTGGTTGCCTTTTAAATGTTGTAGCTGTACCAGCCTCCACCACTTCCTCTGGCAACTCATTCCATACACACACCACCCTCTGCATGAAAAAGTTGCCCCTTAAATCCCTTTTATATCTTTCCCCTCTCACCTTAAACCTATGCCCTCTAGATTGGACTCCCCAACCCGAGGGAAAAGACCTTGTCTATTTACTCTATCCATACCCCTCATGATTTTATGAACTTCTATATCAGGTCATCTCTCAGCCTCCAATGCACCAGGGAAAATAGCCCCCGGCTATTCAGCCTCTCACTATAGCTCAAACCCTCCTACCCTGACAACATCCTTGTAAGTGAAGACAATAAGGACTGCAGATGCTGGAAGCCAGAGTCTATAGGTGTGAAGCTGGAAAACCACAGCAGGACTAACGAAGGGTTTCAGCCCGAAACATTGACTTTCCTGCTCCTCTGATGCTGTCTGACCGGTTGTGCTTTTCTAGCTCCACACCTATAGACAACATCCTTGTAAATCTTTTCTGAACCCATTCAAGTTTCACAACATCCTTCCTATAGTAGGGAGACCAGAATTGCACGTAATATTCCAATAGTGGCCTAACCAATGTCCTGTACAGCTGCAAAATGAACTCGCAACTCCTCTACTCAATGCACTGACCAATAAAGGCAAGTATACCAAATGCCTTCTCCACTATCCTGTCTACCTACAACTCCACTTTCAAGGAACTATGAACCCGCACTCCAAGGTCTCTTTGTTCAGCAACACTCCCCAGGACTTTACCATTAAGTGTTTAAGTCCAGCCCAGTTTTTGCCTTACCAAAATGCAGCACCTCATATTTATCTAAATTAAACTCCATCTGCCACTCCTCAGCCCATTGGCCCATCTGATCAAGATTCCATTGTACTCTGAGGTAACCTTCTTCACTGTCCACTACACCTTCAGTTTTGGTGTCATCTGCAAACTAATCTTCATTGCCTCAACACAATGTGTTAAAATATAACCTTTCCTAAGCATCCGCACCACATTCATTTAAGTCTTCCCTCATTTGTTTACTTCTATCACTGGTGTCCCTTCAGTTCAGATGAGGTTATTCCGCAACCGCAAACGTCCCGCGCCCCCCCACCCCCACCCCAGGATATCTGACTAACATCCCAAATCTACTCCAATACTCTAACATGTGAATCGTTCCCTCTTCCACTAGCTCCACAGCCACACACTGACCATCATCCCCACCTCCTCAAGGTGCCCAGTGCATGGTATTGGAGATAATCGGGAGACAGATTCAGTCGAAGAGAATAAAACAGCACAGACAGTGGCCTGTAGTGGTGACTCACTGCAAGGCCCATCAATTATAATTCCATTTGCCTGCTCTCTCTCTCTCTGTCTCTTTCTCTCCGTTGCCCAGAAAATCTTTTTCAAGTAGATTCAATTCCTTTTACAAAGTTACTACTGAGTCTGGTTTCACCAGCATGTCAGGCAATGTGTGAAAATAAGTCTCTTCATCACCCTCATTATTTTAAATGACTTTACGAACTAGACCACCACACCTCCCACCCCCAGCTTGCACAAACATTTCACATCCATGTACTCTTGATCAAACTTCAGTTGAAGTTTTCACTTAAGTTCCGTTTTGTTAAAAAGGAAATAATTGGCTCAGTGCTGTAAATAAATATCTCACTGGGATAATCAACCCACAGCAAAATTCACCAAACAACTGCAGCCATCCAAAGTGGCCACCAGAGGCCAATATTAAGCAAAGTAAAAGGCAGTCTGGCCCTGTTTTACAGTCACAGAAACTTCATTTAAAGATCCAATATATATCTTATCTTAACAATTGCTCTATTCCCACTGATCGCTGTGGGTTTGTGTCTGCACAAGGTGGAAATGTTGACACTTCCTAGCTTAACCAGAGATTTCCTTAGGTATATTAAGAGATAAACCTGAAAGAGCACAAAAAAGATTTACAAGGATGTTGCCAGAGTTGGAGGGTTTGAACTACAGGGAAAGGCTGAATAGGCTGGGGCTATTTTCCCTGGAGCCTCAGAGGCTGAGGGAGTGATCTTATAGAGGTTTATAAATCATGAGGGATTTGGATAGGGTGAACAGTCAAGGTCTTTTCCCCAGGGTAGGGGAGTCTAAAAAACTAGAGGGCATAGGTTTAAGGTGACAGAGGAAAGATTTAAAAGGGGCCTAAGGGGAAACATTTTCATGCAGGGATTGGTGCGTGTATGGAATGAGCTGCCAGAGGAGGTGGTGGAGGCTGGTACAATTACAACATTTGAAAGGCATCTGGATGGGTACATGAATAGGAAGGGTTCAGAGGGGTATGAGCCAAATGCTGGCAAATGAGACTAAATTAATTTAGGATATCTGGTCAGCATGAACAAGTTGGACCGATTTGGACTGAATGGTCTGTTTCAGTGCTGTATATCTCTATGACTCTATCTGAAGGGCAAGAACCAGAGGGCAATAAATCATGATTGAAAGCAAGATGGGGCCAGGGGAAGTTAAAAGCCTATCAATTATACAAGTAAGGGAAAAGAGGGGTAAGGAATTCCACATCTGGACATCCTGGTAAAGAATGAGTTAGAATGGAAGATTGTGCAGCAAGTCTTGATTTTGATACTGTGAGGAAGAAGGGAATAGGAAAGGTTTGTGGAAAAGTATAATTACAGCTCCAGAGGAATGAGAGAGAAGAATTCAATAATATTAATCAAGAAAGAGAGAGGGAGAGCTTGTGACAGAGAAAGAGCAAGACTAAAGGAAGCGCGACATGGATTGCTCTCAGATTGCAATGCAGTTTGTGCAAGGTCAAAATTTCAGAAAATAACTTCCTAATATGATAATGCCCCAAACAAATGTTTTCTCTAATGCTGATTGCTTTCTGAGGAAGACTGCAAAAGGTGCGAATTGTAAACTTCCTGCTTGCTGTAACCAGCCGTGCAATTAATTGTACAGTTATTAATTATAGGATTTCAGGCAGCACGGTGGCTCAGTGGTTAGCACTGCTGCCTCACAGCGCCAGGGACCCCCGTTCAATTCCACCCTCAAGCAATTGTCTGTGTGGGGTTTGCACATTCTCCCCATGTCTGTGTGGGCTTCCTCCAGGTTCTCTGGTTTCCTCCCACAGTCAACAAATGTGCAGGTTAGGTGGATTGGCCATGCTAAATTGTCTATAGTGTTGAGGGATGGACAGGCTAAGTGGATTAGCCACGGGAAATGCAGGGTTACAGTGATAAGCTAGGGGGTGGGTCTGGGTGGGATGCTCTTCAGGTGGTCGGTATGGACTCAATGGGGTGAATGGCCTGTTTCCACACTGCAGGGATTCTAATGATTCTCTATTGAGCAGATAATGGTCATCATACCAAACAGCACTGTCCTATCCATCTGTAAAGGTACTGATATCTAAAGGACCTTTCACAGCGCTTAAGCGTGCATCATTTCAGCAAAATACGATGAGGGGTTTCAGACTGGTCTAATCCTCACGTTACAGACAGCTGCCAATACTCACCAGCATTTTGGCCACACAGTTCTGCTCCCCGGCATAACAGAAATCTCCAGAAACGTTGGTCTCAAACCAGACGTGCTCCCCGTACTGTGCATTCTCCTAAGAAACACACCACAGAAAACGGGATTATTCAATGGCCAGTTTGGACAAATACCAAATATCTCTGTACGCTCTGTAACATGTGCCTTGGTGGAGCCAACACTGGGGAAGGAGGTGCAGTAAAGTCCATTTCAGGTTTGTTCGAGGTCAGGAAGAGAACGGTATGCCACAGTTGAGTTTTCTTTTCGTTTGTTTATGGAATTTGGGCTTCATTGGTTGGGTCAGTATATATTGCCCATCAATAATTGCCCTTGAACTAAGTAGCTTGCTAGCCCATTTTCAGAGGGCAGATAAGCATCAACCGCATAGCTGTGGGTTTGGAGTCATGTGTAGGCCAGACCAGATGAGGATGGCAGATTTCCTTCCCTAAAGGGCAGTAGTGAACAAATTGGGTTTTTATGACAATCAACACAGGCCTTTAATTCCAGACTTTCTTTTTTAAACAAACTGAATTCAAATTTCACCATTTGCCATGCCACAAATTGAACCAATCTCCCCAAAACACGTCAGATTCCAGAATACTAGCCCAGTGACAGTTACAACTGTGCCACCTTGTGGCTATGAAGAGGTGGGCACGAGGGCAAGGACAAGATAGAGTGCGAATGAGGTCCCCTCTACCTCTTAGTCAAAGACCTAACTGGGTAGCCAGGGAGTCAACTTCTTTCAGGATCGATTTTGGGGGGTTTGGGGAGTGGGGGCTGGTGAGGTTAAAGATTCAAAACCTCCTTAGTTTGGACTTCCAGAGATGCAACCTGTCTAGAGAAGAGGGTGGGTTCATCTGATCCAGTTCACTGCCCATGCTGGTTTGAAACTGGACAGGAACAAATGTAGGCTTGGTTCAGCTATTCAGATGACAGTGAAACTGATGGCTGCAACACATGGACACTTTACTGAGAATGGCAAATCATTTGCATCAGTAGAGAGACAAGCAGCACCTTGAAGCCACGGGCCCTCACAGAAGATGAACGATAATCAGCTTTTGAATTAGCGAGATGGCCAGCAACTGAATCAGACAGAGTGAGGAAAAACTGGGGAGGGATAAGAAAGATTCGAGTGTGTCTGCTCCCCAGCTGTGGCTTTTCTACCTGAAGCTTTCTAGAGATATAAAAGGCTTTGATGTGACACTTTAACAAACCGTGCATAGGAACCGAACGACCAACCGTCTCTTTGCACCTCCCTTGTTTCTAGCTTTCCACCATTTAGAAATTGTTCCATTTTTGCCGTTTTTAGGTCTATTGTGAATGATCTTACATTGAGTTTCATTTTTTCCCATTCACTTAATCGGTCTAAACACCTTTGCAATATTATGTTCCCAGCTACACAGCTGAGAATTCAGCAATATGGAAATAATGCTTTCTAATCCATCATCCACATCATTAACAAAATGTGATAAATAATTGAGGCTCCAACACAGATCTTTGTAGGGCGCCATTAGTCACATCCTGCTAATTACAGTATCTGCTTGTTAGCACTACTCGCTGTTCCCTGGCACTCTCTCCGTTCCTTACCCTTTTAATAATTTGCGTTAAACTCTATGATTCTGAACTTTAGGTAACTGTCCCTTTTGAGACTTTATAAAATTGTTCTACAAGTCCTTAAATATAAGATCCAGGTTCTCCAAATTGTGGTGCAGTGTCTGTCTCTGAGCCAGAACTTCCAAGTTCAAGTCCCAGTCCAGGACTCGATGACCATAAGCCAGCCTTGCGCAGAGTATCAATTTATAAATCAGGGCAGTGCCACATCATAAACATGGACCAAAACAGAGGTTTATGGTCACCAACCTCCTCTCAAAGCCTTGGATGTGAAGACAAAGACTCTCCAGTCCACTACTTTAGTCACCTCTTCAAAATGTTTCATCAGGTTTGTCCTTTACAAATCTGGGACGACTCTCCCATATCAACAGGAATTTTTTTTGTTGTCAGTGTACCCTTAATTGGAAATTCTAGTAATTGCTCACATTGATGTTAGGTTGATAGGGCTGTGATTCTTTGATCTCACCATATTCACTGCTCCAAAGCAGTGTGATGATTTATTCAATTTTCTTACTATAAAAATAGTTTCATAAAACAACAGCAACTGTAAGTTTATAGTTAGGACATATGTAATGTTCTCACCTGCTTCTTTTAAGATCTAGCAGGAAGCCCTCTGGACCACAGAATTTGACATCTTTTAGCTTTAATCATTTCTTTGCCACCACTATTTTGCCGCTGTTAATTCTGTCGAGCCCCCGAGCCTGATTCAACATTAGTTTCACCGGAATGTCTAACACACTGACCTCTTCTGTTATTATAAAGGCAGAAGCAAAGTTAGGTGGCACGGTGGTAATGGCACCGGATTAGGAATCTAGAAGATCCAGGGTAAGGCTCGAGATGCGAGTTCAAATCCCACCACTGAGAATGGTGGAATTTAAACTCAATTAATAAACTAAACAAAAACAACCGATCTGATGTTGATCATGGATCATAAAGCCATCTGGTTCACTGGTGTCATTTCTAGGCAGGGGGAGTCTACCATCCTCATCTGCTCAGACCTACTGGTGACTCCAGAACCATAACAAGGTGGTTGGACGAGGTAGGAGTCACCACTGCAGAGCCCTTGTAGAGACCACGTTTTACCTTCACACTGAGGGTACCATCTATCACGCTGCATGGCACCACCACACAGATTTCAAATAACTCTGGAAACGCAAAACTGGGGATCCATGAAGAGGTGTAGGCCATCAGCAGCGGATGAATTATGCCACTATCAGCTCCACCACCACCTTCCCGATTCTTCCTGCAGGCAGTCACGCGCAAATTTTATTCTTTATTCTTTTGTGGGACGTAGGTGCAGTTAACATGGCCAGCAACTGATGCCCATCCCAAATGCGCCTTCATTTGGACGGCTTACTAGTCCACTTCAGAGGGTAGTTAACAGCCAACCACATTGCTGTGGGTCTGGAGTCACATATAGTTTAGGCCAGCTCAGGATGGCATTGAGGAAACAGCTGGTGAATACTTCTCCACAGAATTAATCGGGGAGACAATGGCCCAGTGGCATTATTGCTGGACTGTTAATCCAGAGACCCAGATAATGTTCTGGTGACCCGGGTTCGGATCCCGCCACGGCAGATGGTGGAATTTGAATTTCATAAATATCTGGAATTAAGAGTCTAATGATGACTGTGAATCCATTGTCAATTGTTGGAAAACCCATCTAGTTCACTGATGTCCTTTAGGGAAGGAAACTGCCTTCCTTACCTGGTCTGGCCTACATGTGACTCCAGACCCACAGCAATGTGGTTGACTCTTAACTGCCCTCTGGGCAATTAGGGATGGGCAATTAATGCTGCCTGGCCAGCGACGCCCTCATCCTGTCAATGAATAAAACAAAAATTCCTAGCCTCTGACCTATTCTTGTAGCGACAGTGTTTACAGCTGATGCAGTTCAGTCCCTTGACAGCTTTATAAGAGGGTTACAGTTTTAACAAAAGAATTATGTCGACAGGCCATAATTATTTATCTGTAACTGGAATCTATTTATTGTAGTAAATCATAATTAATGTCGAGTTCGGAAATCAGGCCCATGCTTTCTCTCAAACTGGGTCGAACTAGACAGGAAAATTGGGGACGTAGGTGCACTTTTACAAAGCCTTTAACTTTCATGACAACTCAGATTAGCAGGGCTTCATTTCCAGCCTGCTGCCCCATTGGTGTAACAATATTGAACTAGACAGAAAAAAGAGTCAGTAAATTGGAATTTGCATTCACCTTGATTATTCACTGAACATCTGCCCTCTTTGAGCATTGTGACAAGCTGAGGAACAGCATCAAATTTAAGCCATGGGCTGAAACTGCACCATTTCCCAACCACAAAATTTAACTAGTGCTTCAAGTGAGACCAGGAAGAACCAACTCATTTACATGTGTCATCATGATATCCAGAACGACTTCAAACTGCTCACATACTAACTTGAACTGTGATCCGAACAGTAGGAATTAAAATGAAAAATGCACTTATTCACTTCTGGCAATTTCTGACAAAACTGCAATGATTAGCGTGATTTAAATTCTGTGTGAAATGGCAATGTAGTGTTGCTGGACATACAGTGATGTTAGGCAAGTTGCAGAATTCTACCTTCCTCAACGAGGACGTAGTAAAGATTTAAAAAAACTTTCATTCCTACATGGAGTCATCCACACTTTCCTAACATCCTGAAGTGTTACACAGCCAATGCAGTACTTTTGGAATTGCAATCAGTGTTGTAATGTGGGAAATGCAGTAGCCAGTTTTCACACAGCAAGGCCCCACAAACTGAAATACATGAGATAATCTGTTTTAAAAGTTAATGATTTGAGAGGTAAAAATTGTCAGAATACAAGGAAAACTCATAATTGAATAGTTTTTTTTATTCATTCATGGGATGAGGGTGTTGCTGGCTAGGCAGCATTTATTGCCCATCTCTAATTGCCCAGAGGGCAGTTCAAAGTCAACCACATTGCTGTGGGTCTGGAGTCACATGTAGGCCAGACCAGCTAAGGAAGGCAGTTTCCTTCCCTAAAGGACATTAGTGAATCAGATGGGTTTTTCTGACAATCGACAATGGATTAATGATCATCATTAGATTCTTAATTCCAGGTATTTTATTGAATTCAAATAGTTCTGTGGATTAGTTTATATCCACGTGGCGGCTGACAGGGCCTTGCGTTAACATCCCATTTGAAGCGCCTCAGACAGTGTAGTACGCCCTCAGTATTGCACAAGTGTAGATTCTGTACTCAGCTCCCTGCTATAGGTGTTAAAACCACAAGCTTGAGCCAGAGGCGAAAATATGACCAATTGCATCAGGGCCTATATGCAAGAGCGGAAACCAATGATGCATCACACATGGGTTACCATCCTCAATCCTCAAACTTGGCTTTTGATTCAACTTTGTTCCAGGGTGCCATTAATAATGCAGGACATAGGGGAAGTAGTGGGCCAAGCTTTCAGCTCTACTGTCATGGTATTGGTATCTGTCGCAATAGGACCACCAATACTGACACTCGTTTTCATAGTTCTACAATAAGATCTTAGCCAAGAGGCGCTTGCCATTTGACAAGAAGGGCAATAAATTAAACAACTAGTAGAACAAGTGTAACTTTTTTTCTAAATTGTTTCAAACTCTTTGAAAAGGAAGATCTAACCTCATCTTGACACATCCCCCAGAACTGAGAATATGACCCGGCTTCCTGCTAGTCTGTGATTAATAAAGATAAATCTAAAAATAGACTGTAAATGATAACACAACACATCTTCCTATTGAGAAAAAAAATCAGTTCTAATGTATTCCAGGGAAACCAATGATATCCAGAGAAACAACAGCAATTCTGGGAACGTTCAATTAATCTGGAACATATTTTCCTTCAGCCCCAGCCAGACTTCTTCTTGCTACTGGGTTTACGCTTGAAAGGCCATTTATTCCAACAAACTACTAAATTGGCATTGATATCTCAGAGCAACGATCTTCAGAGAAGCGGAAATATTTGAATTAGGAAAAGGTAAATCACAAAAGTGATCTGATCATGTTCTTAGCGTGGAGGAGAGTTAGGTAAAAAGGGATTGTTTGCAGCGGGAGAGGGTTCGGGACAGTGGGATTGTTTGC
>NW_025967209.1:17409-25000 GCF_021869965.1 Rhincodon typus
TTGCAGCGGGAGAGGGTTCGGGACAGTGGGATTGTTTGCAGCGGGAGTGAATGGAAAGCCTTTGGTTCATTTTGCACTCACCGTCCAATCTACCGTGCTGCGTACTTCACGATCGGAATCCTGTCGAAGTGAAACGTTCGGGTTTGGTTGAGCAACCAGATGTTGAAGCCCAGATTTAGCAATGGCTTTTCTGAAATAAATCAGAGAATGGTGTTTTTGTCCTGGTCTCCATTTTTCAGCTATTACCTGAAATAGTGCACACTCTCATCAAATGTAGCAAAACTACTGTTCCTTTCCATAGCCCCTATTGTTACCTGTGCAGCATGCTGTTACTCAGTATTTAATTCTCACAAGCCTCATGTCAGATACCGTTCGCTATAACACTATTATTGTGTCTAGGTCTGACACTGAAATCATTTGAATTTCATTCAGTGGACTACAAATAGAATGTACAAACTGGGCTACACACTGTGAAACTCTGGTTTTATATGACTCCCAATGTCGATTTCAAAGGAGATTCTAATCAAATAGGTCATTAGACCAGCTCTGTACCCAATCACATCAGTTTCCCATTGAGCATGTTAGGTGAAAATTAATCCCCATTTTTGCCTTTATCACCAATACAGAGACTTCCCAAAATACTTTCCAACATTCAGCAAAGGGTCAAATTTTGGAGGCGCTTAATACTCCTCCATGCTCATCATCCTACTTGTTTTTTTTTTTTTAAATATTTCAAGCACAAATCCATTTCAAACAATGAAGAACTGTAGTGGATTGACATTGTGAATTGGACATTTGGGTGATCATGAAAACAAGTGGCTTTATTTGCCCTGAATGGGGGCTTCTTTGAGTATGACATGCACCCTTCTGATGGCAACGCCTGACCCATAGCATTGCTGCACAGACAATGGGCTCCCTCAGTAGCGAGGACCAAACACCGGGCAACTCCCAACTTTAACAGCAAAATAGACATTGGTGCTCGGGCCAAAAAATCTACAGGAAAACAATCAGTATACCTGCCTGAATGGCTGCCTACATCCAAAAGAGTTATCATTTTCAGATAATACTCCAGAGAATATTGGCACACTTTGCAAGCACAACTGGAGAAGAGGAACAAAGCACTTTGTATCTTGTACTGACAGGACAGCACACAATATTCTGGGCATATTGTCAGTGGGCAAGGATCTGGGATGCGTACCTATTATGTAGCACGAGAGTAGGATTATGCATTCATTTGATATGCATAAGGCTATCATAAGATCTAGCAGAAGTAGCCTTTCAGCTCATTGAGTCTCACTACCATTGAACGGGGCCGTGACTGAGTACAACATGCTCTGCATTCTAATGTGCACGATAAGGGCGAGGAACTTTCTTGACATCGGAATGCAGCATTTCTCATCTGTTGAAAGTGCATATACTGTAAAGTACAAAAAGAGGAAACAAGTAACAGTGTTTTCAACTTGAAGACGCTTAAGCAAGTTACAAGATAGTCAGAAATTCCCTGTGGGCAGTGTCAGAATTTTAGCGTGTTCACTGTATCCCAAAGAAGCTGGCATTGCAATCCCCCAAACCCAAAAGATATCAGCCTCAGGGAACTGTGGATTGCTTCCTTCCTGACAGTGATGCAAATAGCTTCCTGCTCAGCCTGCTTTTGAATCACATCAAGACCTTTACTGACTAGGGCAGAATTGCTATTAATAAATACTCTCACATCAATCTCTCTCCCACAGACATTATGTTAATTGTGCAACCAGAATCGTCTACTGAAAAAATTTTCTGAGCAGGGTATTCAATGAGAAGTGGTGAATTCAAGGATGCGGAAGATGTGTAAGGAGGGAAATATGCTAGAAATCAATTCTTAATTCTTTAGGAAATTGCCCCGAGATACACATCTATGCAAAAACAGCAGAAAAATGTCTTCTTCTTGTAAAACAAGGCACACTTCCCAGCATTTAATGAGTCTAATTTTAACATGTAAGAGTGGGCAGTGTTGGTGGGAATTGGGGGAGACCAAAATCAATCCACAGTTAAAATAAAGATCGTCACTTTCTCACATTGATATTTGGCCCAAGGACAGTTTAGATAAACTTGCCAGGTATCAACTCTCCTTGTCTCTCTCAGGCCCAACATATGATTGAACAATTCCACCAATTAGAGAACTAGGTTGTGAGGCTAATGGATCTCAAACATCCCATCGAGGGAGAACATTGCAGGCATCCAGCAGCATTGTCCAAGGGAAGCCTGTTGCTACTTACTGATCATTTTACATGAAGTTTCTCCACAATGTCAATCTGTGGAATCTGTTCCATCATTATTACCACACACACTGAACTAAATGACATGCTTAATTGCACCAACAACCAAGCTCATAATTTCTTTCACAATCTTTGAGTTAAACATGTGCATATACCTTACAGTGAGACTTGACCTTCTAATTCACCCGCTTACTTACTTACTTCTGAGAGTTTGGTCTTCCTGCCAAACTGCTATCCTTCAGAACAGCAAAGAGGAATGTGGATTCAGGAAGTTTATAATCTCCTCACTTCTATTTATTGCGTTGGGAGACAGCACTAAATCATCCACGGCAAACGTCTTTCTAACTTCATGCAACACTCTGTGAGCAATGTGTCATTTTGAATAAAGGGGAAAATTTCACTTGTATGCACCAGCCCATAATACAAACTAACTCAATGCCATCATTGAAACATTGCAGGACAATCACTTCAGCTACTGGATTCATATGATATTGTAATCTTGAGTTCGGCTGCTGGCAAAATGAAAGGAAAATGGGAAACATCTGTATTCTTTATTCTACCCTGGCCGCTGTATTTAAAACAAACTGAACAGCAAGTGCTAGATATTAGAGCAGAAATTAATCAGGTAGCACATTCAACACAGGCACAATGAGCAGAACTGCCTTGTTCCCAGCTGTGTCATGGAGGAACTTCAAACTCAGAGGAGCCTGGATTTCTATGCCTTCAATGTAGGGTACTACAGTGCACGGGAGCACTGCCTCTATCCAATGCAGGAAAGCTAGCTGCTTGTCCACAGGACTACAAGCTGTACCACCAAGGTGGGATCAGGTATATGTTTGGGAAGGTAACCAGCAGAGAGCGAAAGAGAGAGAGAGAGCGAGAGGGAGAGGGAGAGCGAGCGAGCGCAAGAGAGAGCGCGAGAGAGAGAGAGAGCGAGCGCGAGAGAGAGAGAGCGAGCGAGGAATGTCCCTCTACATCAAGCCCCCCCACCTCTCCAACTCGACACACCCATCCCAGACCCTCCCCATACCCAGAGCAGGAATACATACGAGAGGAAGTTGCTCCACGCGGGGGAATGTTTGGCCGCAGGGCTCCTGTGGATCAAGCGAAGGGAATTTCTGCGGACGCCGTGCCTCCAACGCGGTGGCAAGGCACGGGACATCTGGCTGATGCTCAGCGAAGGCCTCCTGCTCCCCACCGACACCACCCGGTACAGTTCCGGCTCACCGGGAGGAACACAAGCTGCCACCGAGCTCCGCCGTGTGCCAGGGAGAGGGATGGTGCTGGATCGCCGCCGCTGAGTCCTCCTCCGGTATTTCCCTTGCAGCCCGTAGGCCGCCTTCCCCATGTGGAGCGACTCGGCGGGGACCAGGTGGGAGGAGTTCCTCCTCAGGCAGCGAGGGGCCCTCAGGAAAGGCTTGGTGTAGACGGGCCTGTAACGCCAGGCCGAAGGCTGGAGGGTCTCTGGGGTCCCCGGGGGGGTGCACACACCCGCTTCCTGGTCGCTCCGACTCCTGCCCGCGGACGAGGACTCCGAGCCTCCGGAAGAAGAGCAGTCGCTGTCAGAGTCATCGGGGGCGGCCCCTGCCCTCAGCCTGCAGCATGGCTGGGCCGTGCCCTCTTCATCCTCGCTCATCTGAATGAGGCTGGCCAGCAGCACGGAGGGCCCGACCAGGTGGCTGTCGATGGCCCGCAAATTGCCCCCCGGCTTCTGCTGGACCGCGAACCTCGGGTTGAGGTGGAGGGCGGTGGTGCTCGACCTTCGGCGTGGGCCGCTGCTCCTGGCCAGCGCATGGTGGTGGTGGTGGGGGGAGTGTGGCAGCTGCACACTGGACCGGCGCCTCTGCGCCAACAACGCCGAGGGCATCCCCGCATTCGAGCGGCGCCTGACTTTACTGCCGGGCACCGGGCCTCCTGCGCGCCAACCTGTCCGCCGGCACCGACCGGGCAACCTGACCCCTGGTGGCGTCTTCATGAAGTGCCTTTTGAAAAATGTCTCCATCCGTTTTGCGGCTGTTCCTGGAGAGGGTTGGGGGTGGGATGGGGGGGTGTTGTTGGGTCTGAAAAGAGATGCAGCTCAGTGGCGGGGGGGCAAGAGGCCGGGGGATGGGGTCTCCCCGTGGGCTGAGGGCTGTTGAAAAGGCAGAGAAGGAGGAATCAGAACAACATCATCATCGGATCAAGCTCACTGTGCGACAGACACTCACCGGAGGAGTGCCAGACGAGACGGTCCTCCCCCCACCTTTCCTAATGCTCTTCACCCAGCACAGAGCGCTGCCCTAGGGCCAGGCCGCTGCTGAGAAAGAATGGACAAGCTTTGCAAACGCCGAAACACAAATGATGAAAGTTGTGCACCAAAGGGCCCCAAAGCAGTGGGAAGTAAACGACACTGCTCGGCTTTCACGCTCAAATACGCTCTCCCATTTCCTGCAGCAAGTTCGCATCAAACAATCCCAGCAACCACTGCAGGCACACTGAAAAAACTTCTGTCAGATTCTGAATGGGCCATTAGTAGGGTTTAAAGGCTCGATTGCTTCTGGACACTGAATGCTATTCTCACCACCACGTCCGAACACCCAACTCAATAGGTTTAGCTGATGTGCATTTTCAGTGTTTTCTTTAAATCCTGATTGCATAATATACTGGATTTGAAGAGATTAGGTTGACACTGGAACGCCTGCTGTTGAACGTTACCTCATGCGGGTCTGGTCGCATGTGGCGTAGCGCTACAACAAAGGAAGTTAAGGTGAGGCACTTAGCCAACATGGTCAAAAGTATGAAGGCTTCAGTAAAGCAAATGAAGAGACAGTGAGCAAAATGTGACGTTCTCCCACTTAGGCTCATGGGGTTCGGGAGGTGTTTCATCAGGCAGGATGATAACAGATGTGGGTCTGGGTATGCAAATTCCCACCTCTGCCTCGATTAGGTCTGGGGCAGGAGGGCCATGGACAGGAACCCCCACACCCCCCCATACTCCACAGTCAATTGAAGACCTTCATCGCTCAATATACATCCATTGTGGAACCTCACTTCACCGTTAATGTTCACCTAGCAACAGGTAGAGGTCTCACCATGTAGGGAGTACACAAAGCAAACACTGTCAGGGTCACTTGCTGGCCACTGGGGTGGATCCTGTCATCCAAAGGCCTGACTGAGGGGCTGCATTGGGAAAGGGGTTAGGTTGATAGCCACTGTCATCCATCACAGCCCCCATCCCATCATCACTCAGCTCTGAGCCTGAGAGTCTCAGTGACACTGGATGTCAGGTGTCTGCAGTACCAACAGTGGCCACTCGTCCTACTGGCACCACTGAGCAATGCACAGCTTCTGGCCTCCGATTTTAGAAGGGGTGTTCTCTCTCCTTGGGGGCTGGATTTCCATCCTTGGGGACTGGGGACAAGGACCACCACACTCTAGTTAAGAGGCTGATTAGATGTCAGTTGGGTGTGTCTTTCTGAAAGGAGGTGACACATGCCTCTCTGCAGCTCATTGGAAGATGAGACTACAGTTGGCTCCATTAAATATCTGCCTATTATTCCACCAACATGAGGGTACGTGACCAAAGAACAGTCATTTAAGATAAAAGAACCAGTTAGAGATGATCAGAGCTCATTGTTATCATTCATTGGAAGATAGGGGGTCAAAGTCCTTCCCTTTCAAGAATTTATACTTGTAATACATGGAAGGAATTAATACTTTCATTTTCAAAGAAAAACTTTGACTTGAAGGCTGCACAGCTTAAAACTCATTAGAACACTTTATTTGATGAACATTAACTAAAGGAATGGATGCCATAGATAATTCCAGAGGGACAACATCATAGACAGTTACACTGTTCATGTTTGCTGGGGCAGGTCTATTTAGACTGGGTGTATCGAGCTCTAGCAAACAATATTCAGGTACTCAGTGCTTTCCTGCCCTCTCTGCCTTTCAGCAAGTGCAGAATCTTGAATTCAGACAAGACGCTAGGAGCGACAAGAGTAGGTCCTAAGCCTTCATGGGGTAACTAGGGATGGGCAATAAATGTGTCTTGTTCACATGACAGAATGATCATTTTATTCTTTCAGACAATAACAGCGGCCAATACAACCCATGTCTCAGGAGGCAGGAATGAAACAATTGACAGGGCAATGCCTCTTTGGAAAGGCTAGTAACAGAAGATGTGACCATCCGCTTAGTCTAGGGGTGAAGCACAACAACTAGATACCAGCCCTAGCAGAAGGCAAAGGAAAACTTGCAAAGAGAGGTATTTTATCTCCTCGTTTTTTTTCCTCAACAACTTCCGGAGGAAGGATGTACAATCTTAAATTTAGAGTTGGGAGGGTCCAAATGAATCTCACAAAGGTAAAGAGAAATATGAAGTTCTCTTTCCCAGTTGGCTGTGGACACAAGATCGAGTAGGAGAGTCAAGGCTGAAGTTATTTCATGCCCTTACCCAATAGCAATCTGGGAACAAGGAGACAAGGTAGAAAAAGCTTTGCCTCAACTCGAGCTTCATATTCTAATTGAACGGCAGCAAAGGCTTGCGGGTTTGTGTGAACACCCTGCTCCTATTGATAACGCTCACAGATCCTCGAGTTTAAAAGGCACCAAACCCAAGCAATACTTCGGGAGGTTCTGTCTTTACATAAGCTGACAATGTTCCCAAGAATGTGAACTGAAGCCAGAGTGTCAGGCTTTAACCCTGATCAGGAGGTTCCTGATACTATATACAGCTGTGTGTTTCCTCTTAACCACACTGATGTCCAGCATTATCCACACACCAGCGGTTGTGATGTGCCAATCAAACAGGCTGAACCACTCTCATAGGTGCCCCCCTGTAGTGAAGGCAGTTCATTGAGTTTAAATACCAACAGCAGCAAGTCCAAGTGTGCCATCAATCACCGTACAATAGTCTGTTTGCTGTACCCTAACAACACAAGCTCGAGTTGTCCTAAAGACCATTACTTTTATGCAAACATATCTTATGCTGTGCACTGTTGCCCAGTGATTCAGTACTAAATCTCATGTTGATCCTTGTTGTATGGCTCCTTATTATTTCACACCCAGTAAGACAGAGTATTACTTTTTTTTTAAAAGCACTCATGTACAGAAATGTGCATGTGAAATGCATTGCAGCGTTGCTCCTTTAATAGCTGCACACACTCATATAATTCTTTAATCTCTTCACCACCTAACACACCGAACATGATGGCCACCAAGCTACCACTTTGACTGCCAACATGTTATTCACCACGAAGCTGCGTGTTCTGGATGCACGGCCAGTTCTGACGCAGAGTCACACCAACAGCATGGGCTCTATCCCCACACCAGCTGAGGTTACCATGGAGGACTCT
>NW_025967210.1:0-25000 GCF_021869965.1 Rhincodon typus
GTACGTATCTGTATCCAAACATTAGAAGCTGACGCAGGAACTGAGCAAACAAGGGGAAATAAAAAGCATAACTCCAAATAATCCATCAATGATACTGCATCATTCTACTCTCTTATCGGTTCACCTAGAAGGATATAAAAATCCAGGAACTTTATTTTCCTCAAATTAGCCTATGGGCTGGTGTTTTCCATGAGATCAATGAACGCATCTATATAAGGAGCACCAGGCTAATTACAATGGGACTGCAAAAGACAGGCTGAATGGATCACCCAGACTTTTTCTGTCCATTCACTCAAGTTACTCACGTAAAAAATAAAACTGTCAAAATTACGCACTGTCTGCACGTGTACGTACAGAGTTAGTGTGTCCATTTCTGAATGAACACACTTTGCTGTGTTAACAAGTATATATACGCATATACGGTCAAAAATCAATGAAGGTTGTATCTCTAGCTTAAGGCTATATTTGTTTGGGAGCTACTATATGAGAAGACAACGCAGTGGAAGCTTCTATTATTATGGTAACTAAATCAGTTGTTATATTTCAATCAGAGATTGAAGTCTGAGATCAGTAAAAATGACAGTAACTACCTGGTCAAAATCTTCAGTCTATGTGCGCCTGCAATAGAAATGTACGTGACCTCATGAGTCTGCAGAAGGTGTGGTTGGGGTGATGAACTTCTGTGGATACAGGTGTCTGCTCGTTATTTTAGGAAATAAAATCCTTTGCAAATTTATTGGTGTTGTCTTGCACCAATTTCAATACTACGTTGTCTCAGAAATTAATGTTTTTTCTTGTACTTTGAGGCTTTAAGTTTAATGGACAGACGGTAACTACTGAGGGGTGTTGCTGAGTTCTTCTAATTCTGCTTCAGTGAGAGTCTAAATACCACATGTGTCAACACAAATACAGACAGCACCACTTGACTGTATCACATAATACATGAGTTTGTGGGAATGAGGAAGGAGTCCCTGAAAACCAAGAGGTATCCCCAAGAACATCCCTCAATTAAAGGCTATTTTGTGCCCTCGTGACAATATCAGTGAAATGGGCAAAAACAGGGCAGATGAAACTTAGTTCAGAAATGTGACATGATATGCTTTGGCCAGCAGGGTCAGGAGAGGGAACAGAAACTAAATGGTAACATTTTAAAGGAAGGCCAGGAACAAATAGACCTGGGGTTGCATGTGCACAAATCTTTGAAGGTGCAGGGCAAAGTTGTTAAAAAACAAGCGTATTTGAAATCCTCTGCTTTATTAATAGAACAATGGAGTACAAAAGCCCCAAGGAAGTTGTCCATATTTATGATAAGACACTGATTAATCTTTAAGTGGAGCCAATTCTAGGCAGACCATTTCATGAAGAATGCTAAAGTCTTTGAGACAATGCAGAAAGCTTTTCAAGAATGGTACTGGGGATCATAGACTTAAGTTACAGCGAGAGACCGGAGTAGATGGCATTGTTCTCCTCATAATATGACATCCCAAAGTGGGGGGGGGGGGGTGTCAGGACCCTAAGTGGGGTCATGAGCTGAAAGTTTAGGGTCGCAAACGCCAAGGCAGCAATGGGGCCATAGTCCCTCAGAAAATCAGCGATCATGTTTCTCCAGAAGCAGCTACATCTCCCCAACAACATGGGAAAAATCAAACATTTACATCCTGCCCACAAAAGAGAAAGCAGGACACATCCAAGACAGCTAATAATGGTTTCAACAACCTGCCCTCAATCAACAGCACTACCAAGTATTCACCAACAACCTGATTACCAATACCTGGTTTTGGTTTCTGACTGGAGGACACAAGAATTGATTCCAGAGTCAAAATATCAGTAACTGAGTTTGACGTCAGGACAACATTCATGAGCGAGGTAGCAAGCAGCACCTGTACAACTGAAGTCAAGGTGAATCAAGGCTAACACTTTGCAAAAAAGCTGGAGTCATGCCTGACACAAAACAAGATGGCTACACTACAGAAACGATCCCTGAAGACTCAGCAACACCCACAGATTTGTCGCCACCAGTTGCTGAAGGCAGTTAACTCACTGCACAAGGGAGCCCGAGAGCGTGTAATGTTCCATTACTGGGCTGCAGGAGTCTAATTAGTGCAATGCGATTCAGCGGGACACCAACCCTGTTCATGCAAGGTCTAATTAATTCCAAACTGCTTTGGCAAGATCTGCAAAGTGAATGCATCACACCACACAGAACCACATGAAGAGGTTTTGTCTTTAAATGAATATCCTTTGTAAACAGGCCAAACACAGCAAAATAAAAGTCAAATTCGATCAATAACTGTGGCCTTCAATTATTTTCTTTTCATTCTTTCATTCTCCCCCCCCCACTGCTGTTTCTGCTTCCAACATTCCAACAACTTCAGTTGTATGCTAGGTCAGCTATTTGATGATGAGAGGACATCACAGCCAACACTGATGCTGCCCGCACACATACCTCACCGCAAGGGTCACTAAATAACATTCAGGAGCAGGTTGCTTAAAGCCAATGACTCTGAATCTCATTATAACCTTCCGTATACAACCGACAAGACAGGTTACATAGGAGGAGATATCTGATGAGACACTATGCTGTTGGCTTTGAGGTCTTGAAACTGAAAGAATACCACAAGGATTTGAGCGACATTCTGGAATGGAATTTTTTTGTTGGCATAAGCCACAAGGAAATCCCATCGTTAAGTATTTATTGCTTCGCGACAGGAATGGGTAGCTCCCAAGCCTCTCTCCACAAGGTGCCATTAATTCAACGGCTATGTGATTAAGTATTCAACATCCCAATGATTGCTAATAATTCAACTGTGTTTTGTCTCCCTTCTCACGTCAAAGTCCTTTAAATGCTACAAACTGTAACAAAAGCATAAGCCATGTAGTGAGAGACTCTGGTGAAAGGCACTGACTGCAAACTTTACCTTGTCACACCTTTACCAATGCATGAGACAGCAAATCAATTCACGTTGTGAATAATCAAAGGCAGAAAAAGAGAAAGCGGGACAGAGAGAGAGAGAGAGAGAGAGCGCGCGCGAGAACAAGAGTGCGACAGCACAAGGTGAAGAGAAAGGGCATTTCAGATTTTGGAGAGGAACGTTCTTGACCAACAACTAGGCTGGCACGGTGGCTCAGTGATTCACACTTCTGCCTCATCGCGCCAGGGATCCAGGTTCGATTCCAGTCTTGGGCGACTCTCTGCGTGGAGCTTGTATGTTCTCCCCTTGTCTGCATGGGTTCCTTTTGGGTTCTCCTGTCTCCTCTCACAGACCAAAGATGTGCAAGTGAGGTGGATGGGCCATAGTAAACTGCCCTGTAGTGTGCAGGGATTTGCAAGCTAAGCGGATTACCCATGGGAAATGCAGGGTTATGGGGATAGGGTAGGGGGCTGGGGCTGGGTGGGATGCTCTTCAGAAAATCAGTGCAGACGCAATGAGCCAGATGGCCTTTTCCCCCACCATAAGGATTCTATGGTTCTAACTAAAGCTTCCTTCAAATTTATATATCCTGTAGATACTAGCAGCTGAATTACCCAGGTCTGCTCCTAATCCTATATCCCAGTTTACAACAGTAACTGCATTTCCAAAGTACAAGAATGGCTGTAACATGCTTTGTAATGCCCCATGGTGGTGAAAGATGCTACATAAAAGGTCAGCCAGCAGGAGGCGGGGGAGGGAATGGGCCACGTCACTGATTAGTAATTGAGAGGCTCTGCCGATGCTCTGTAACATGGTTTCAAATCCCACCATAGCAAGGACAAAGGGGGAAATGTCAACTCAATTAATTAAAGCTGGCCATCAAACTATCATCAATTATTGTCAAAAACTCCATGAGGTTCACGAATGTCCTTGAAGGAAGGAAATCTGCCATCTTTGTCTTGCCTGGCCTATACCCCACTCCAGAGAACACATCAATGCGGTCAACTCTTCACTGGCCTCTGATCAAGCCGCTGAGATCAAAGGCAATTAAGGATGGGTAATAAATGCTGGCCTTTCAGGGACACCCACATCTCAAAGCGGAGGGCAGAAAAATAATACTTTCCATCAAGTGCTTCTGTTCGTTTCCTGCTTCATCTGTTTGACACGCCCCCAAAGAAAAGAGTTATCCAGTACCAGGCCACGAATCTAAAACTGGAAGCTGTATACAAGGCAGCGACCTCCTCAAATCTTCATCCCTCGTAATACCTGATGTGATCGTATTCCTCCCATCGAAGCAGCAGCCTGCAACGCCCACATCCCACGAATGAATTTTTAAATAAAAATAACGTGGTGATCATGACAGAGGCAGCAGTTTGAAAATCTATGAATGAATTGGGGAAAAAATTTGCAAATCAAATGTAAGAGAAAATTGAAGACCATTTCACACATGGGAAGAAAAAATTAGAAATAAATGGTGAAAAAGCCAAGGAAAAAAAAGAGCGGAGTCTTAGATGAGCAATTAGCAAAAGTATTAAAACAGTGAATGCTACAGCCAAAACAATGTTAAACACCAGAGCATGTTGTTATGTAACTGCACAGTATTCTGGTCAGAGGTACAGTCTGACCAGAACTGGACATTACTGAAGGTACAGTGTGACCAGAACTGGGTCCAGTTCAGGTCAGACTGTCTCTCCCGTATGCTGTCTCGATCTGCTCACCCCCCAAGTTGCAAAGCAATTCAGAGAACAGCGCAAGGATAATTGGTAAAAATTAACTACTTCTTTGCGAAGACTGAAGAAACGTGGGCTTTGCAATCAGAGAAGGTGATTACTGAACTCATTTTAATAAACTCTACACCATTACAAATAGTGTAGGAAGAGGTCAATCCAGAAAGTTATTTCAAATTGCAGTGTGACAGCGTGACAAGTTTTTAACTAAAATTTGGGGCCCCATGTCCAGAAATTGTTGCTCAATCCATAGTACAGGCATCCATCCAGTATTCCATTTTAAATCCTGTTGGATGTTTCAATGGGGCAATCTTTAGGTCATCCCGTTTGGATGAATCAAGATGGGATGACCAGCTTCTCTCTCCTGTATTCACCTTGTGATTCAAACAGCATCAGAACCTGAACAGCATCAAATGAATCATTTTGTTTGGTGGCTCCTATCACTAGCAGCTAGATTCTGTCATCGGAATTATTTCCATCCTGGGCACAATCAAACTCGAATAATGGCTGTGTTCCAAAAGTTGGGAGGCAAAAGAAGAATCTAAATTTAATTTTAAAATGAACTTAGAATCATAGAGTCACAGGGGTCTACAGCACAGGTGAGGTCCTTCATTCATCTTGCCTATGCCACTCAAACTATTTTAATCCCATTTTTGCAGCACTTTGCCCCTAACTAGCCTTCCGTACTTTGGCATCACAAGTGTACGTCTTGTTTCTTAAATACTATGAAGGTTTCTGTCTCTATCACCCTTACAGGCAGTGAGTTCCAGATTCCAACCAAAGTCTCCTCACATCACCTCTAAACTTTCAGTCTCTTACCTTAAACCTATGCCCCTAGTCACTGATCCCCCCCTCAAAGGGGAAAAGGTTCCTTCCTGTCTACCCTATGTCCCTCTACTTTATACATATCAATCATGTCCCTGCTCAACCTCCTCTGCTCCAAGGAAAACAACCCATCTATCCAGTCTCTCTTCACGAGATTACCTCATGGTATTGTTAATCCAGAGACTCAGGTAATGTCCTGGCATCCCTGGTTTGAATCCTGCCAATGGCATGTTCTGGAATTTGATTTCGATAAAAATATGGAATTAAGAATCTAATAATAACCATGAAACGATTGTCGGGAAAAACCCATCTGGTTTACTAATCCCCTTTAGGGAAGGAAACTGCCATCCTTACCCGGTCTGGCCTACATGTGACACCAGACCCACAGCAATGTGGTTGACTCTTAACTGCCCTGTGGGCAACTAGGGATGGACAATAAATGCTGGCCCAGCCAATGATGCCCACATTCCGTAAATGAATTTAAAAACAACTCTCCAGTCTAGGCAACATGCTGATAAATCTCCTTTGCACCTTCTCCAGTATCGTCACATCCCCCCTATAATGTGGATTCCAGAACTGCAGATAATATTCTAGCTGCAGCCGAACCAACATTTTATACATCACCTCCCCTTGTGCATGACTAAACCTAAAACACAAGTTTGAAATGTGTGATTTTGAGTAGGTTCTCTAGAATTGTCACGTAATTGGGCTGAAAATCTCTTCTAGACTACCAGTAAAGAGTTTACGTGACTAAAATAAGTCCAGCAGCAGTTCCTCCCAACCCTGTACTGTCCTTACAAAGCTAGGTGTCTCCCAGATTTTCAGCAGCTCAGCGTTCCCAAAGGTAGCAATGTCTCTACAAAACAAGCATTTTATCAAATTGTTTTATTTTCGTCGACATGACAGCAGATTTTTAAAAAAGAACTGTTCCAAGTATTCTGTACTCAGGGATTGCCTGGAACATCTCAATGTCAGTAGTACAAGTAGTGAGGTGAAATAAAACTGAAGGTTAACTCAGACGGCTCTTATCTCCTGCCCAGAGAGTTTGAAACATTTATAAAAAGGGAGAAGCATTGTCATTTTTGAAAGAATGCTGTGAAGCAAAAGACACAGCAACACGACTCCTGCTCACCCTCTACCTTTTGAGAAAATGTACCTCAAAACATATCAGGCAGAAAAATGTGCTTCAATTCCAACACTGTCTTCGAGTAGGAAGACAAATGCCAATGAGCAAGATGCTTTTAATGGCAAGTTGAGAACTTCTCAAATTTGGGGCCAGAACTAGATTCACCAAAGAGGAAAGGGAAAAATAATCACAAACAGATCAGATGAAGGGTCTAGGCCCGAAACGTCAGCCTCTCTGCTCCTATGATGCTGCTTGGCCTGCTGTGTTCATCCAGCCCTGCACCTTGTTGTCACGGATTCTCCAGCATCTGCAGTTCCTACTATCTCAGATCTCAAACATTTCCTGCATGTTCCTTTATATAGAGACTCTTCACTTTCTAAAAAATATACAAAGAACAGCCACAAAACAAATGTCAGCTGAATTCTTTTGGCGGTTTTCATGTGAAAGAAACAGTCAGTGTACAAATATAAAGTGAGAAAGCTGTTTTAGACTTATACGAAGCTTTTCTATTTTACATTAGCAAGGATAGAACACTAAATGTATTATAAAACAGGGCACACTTTAGTGGCCAATTTTAGGCATCAGGAGTGGGAAAGGAAGAAAGCACTTGTTTTTATGTTCTGATGTTCATTCATGTCGCATTTCTCACACTCCCACAAGGTATCTCAAAGTGCTTCACAATCAATGAAGCACGGTTGTAATATAGGAAACATGTCAAAGACTGTTTAATAATAGGATAGAATAAAAGGGGAATGTAAATCTAACAGCTTTAAGAGCAGTATCACACAAGTAGAATTTCAGACAATCTTAGTCCAAACTTCAATAATTACGCTTTAGCTAGTCTTCTGTTCCTGACCACTTTAAAGCCACATGGGACAATACAGAATATTTCAGTTAAGAATAGAATGCATGAAAACATGTTCCAAGTCTCAGAGTGAAATCCATTCCATTCCACCAAGAATACAGTATGACATATGGCTCATCAGAGGAAAATTATATTTAGAAGATGAATAGATCAAAGAATCAGTGAGATACTGCTTCCAATCCCTTACTAAGTCCATCTGCTGCATTCTCAGTTTAATTTCTAGTTATTGAGCAACTGGTCCAAGTTGTTTCTTCATAAATCTTTGACTCTGTACAGCAGTATCTTTGTGACCATTTCCAGGACTGACCTGCTCAATTTAATACCTCAGTATCTTGCAACATAAAATGTCAGCAATTTAAAACTCAATAACTTTAGCAAGAAAATGCCTGCAGTTAAGAATCTGAATGGTACACTGAAGGAATGGGGTTGGGGAGGAGCGAGAGAGGGTGAGCAAGCGAGAGAGGGTCAGTGAGTGAGGGGTGGTGGAGGAACTCCATAAGAGAAAAAAAATGTTTTCAGCAGCTAAGAACATTGGAATAAAAAAAAATTGAATATGCCAAATCCAGAATGCTCATGCCTCTTCCAGCTCAGACACATCTTTGCACATTTGTAAACTCGACTTTGCTGCAAGGTTTCATAAAATAAAATCCACTGATCTATTTTGGTACATTTAGAACGTTGGAGGACACAGAAAGCAAAGAAACAGCCCTTGGAATGGAGCTGCAGAAGGGAAAAATGCAAGCTTGAATTGAAAGGCCACGTTCACAAAAACAGAACATGTAACTGAAGGATTGGCGGTTGAATAATGTAAAAAAAAGAGAAAAGGCCATCTGACTCATCGAAACATGGCCCTCAAGTACCTGCACTATCACATCATCAGATGCAACCGTGTTTTGAATAACCAGTGGTATAGCCTCAGATGTTTCACTATGACAAACTTCTTGTTAATGTTACCATTCTGCTGCATTCACAGCTATAATAATTTTATTTCATTATTTGAATTTGATTTATTTGGAGGCTTTTGTAACCATTGCTAAGCAATCCAAAAGCAATTTGACAATTTCAAATTACAATTATGCTATTAATCCTCCCTACAGAACAAGATGCAAGAAGAGCATTTTAAAAATTTATTATATGGGCTTGACACTACGGGCTTTTTTGTTTGATTTTGTATTTACCATAAACACTCTTTTGAATGTTTCCTTATTTCAGAGAGTTAAAGGAATCATGTAGTCAGGTGGACTGACTAGCAATTCTAACCACAAAGCAAAACATAGAAGCAAAGGCAGGAAGGATTCGATAATTTTAAACTCAGACCAGTAAACTTCCTAGTAGTACTGTTAAGGGTCACAATACACACTATTATTGCGAAATTGCAGACAAAACATTAAACGTGTCATACCCAAAGTTTTCAATGGCAAACAGAAAATACAACTTTTCCGAAAACCACATTGGATTTTATGTCAAATTCCTTTGCTCTTTCAGATCTACCGGCAAGGTTCAGTGGTTTTCGCCTTTCATCACTGCACAGAGACTATGAGAGGCAGTTGGTTTAAGAATAGAATTTCCCATAAGGCATTATCTCTTTCTAAAAAAAAAGACATTTACTAATTGCACAGCCCTGAGGGTTTGACATTTAACGCAGCAATTGTGTTTTATTTATTTAATCTCCACTTAAATAGAAGCTGGAAGGATAGGTTGCAAAGGTGTTTAATAAGTATTTGTGATTCTGAACTTTCTAAATAGAGGCATAGACCACAAAAGCAAAGAAGTGATGCTAAAGTTCCATAAATTATTTGGGCCTTGGCTTTATATTCAGTTCTGGGTGTCAGACTTTTAAGGAGGATATTGGGGAAGAAAAAGCATAGAAAGAATCATACCAGGGATGAGGGACATCAGTTCTATGGAAAGTCTAGAGAAGGTGGAATTGTTCAACAAGCAAGCACAGGCATGAGCGACTGGAGGTCTAACATTTCACTCTGTGCTAAAGGCGCCATTTAAAGGCAAGTTATTGTTGTTTGCACAGTTTTAGATAGGGAGCTTTGCGTCAAGCTTGACAATAACTGCATTAGATCTGCTAACAAGGAACCAACAGATACTTGGGTGCACTTAGACATGTGGGAATCAAAGAACAGACGGTGAGACCTGATGAAATTGCTTTGTTCACAGTATCCTCACAAGAAAGAAAATACTGGAGATTTAAAGTGGGAAGTGATGTTAGAGGCCCCTACTTTGATATCAGAATTGGTTCCATGGATTCCCCTTTACAACCAACAAAATACAGGGAATAATATTCCCACGTTACCACACTAAAAGAATCAAACTGCAAGGCACTAAAAGAAAACAAAAACATAGTACACCCTCACTGAGGAAATACTGAAAAACAAACATCCAAAAGCAATTCAAACTGTAAGTGAACACTAACCATGCAACTCTTTTTGGACTTGTCAGTATTATATATTAAAATGTCTATGGGCTGCACATATTTCATTAAAATTCAAGCATCCGCCAAACCTCAAGCCAATAGATTTCACATCCACACACACCCTGGCAACAGCATTTGAAAACACTCCAGATTTCATGTGTACACTAACAATACTCAGCTCTACCTCATCATTTGCTCTCTCAATTCCTCCACTACATCTAACTGGTCATGCTGCTGGTAAAATGTATGGTCCGAGGTGAGTAGGAATTTCTCCAAGCGAATATCTGGAAGACCATCACAAACTTAGTCCCATTGGCATCAACCCCACCCTTTCACTTGCTCACTGTTTGAGGCTCTGCCATTTATAACTGCTGCTTCTATTGGACACTGAATTGAGCTTTTTTTTAAATTCATTCATGGATTGGTCAGCATTTATTGCCCATCCCTAATTGCCCGGGGGCAGTTCAGAGTCAACCGCATTGCTGTGGGTCTGGAGGTACATGTAGGCCAGATGAGGCAAAGGTGGCAGTTTCCTTCCGTCAAAAGGTTATTAGTGAACCAGATGTTTTTTTTTTCCCCCGGCTTTAGTTTCATGGTCATCATTCGATCTTCATTCCAGATTTTTTCCCCCTAATTGAATTCAAATTCCACCATCTGCCATGATGGGATTCGAACCCAGGTCCCCAACACATTACCTGGGTCTCTGGATTAACTATCCAGCAATAATACCAACAGGCCATCCCTTCCAGGCCCAGCTTCCACATCCAGATCTTCTCCATTAACAACCTGACCAGCTTCCATTACAGGAACAGTGCCCACTAATGCCTGTGCCTCAGTCTATCCACCTCCTTGATACAATCATTCATGTCTTTGTTACCGCCAGATTCAAATATTTCCAATGTCATGTTTGTCATCACTCCATCTTCCAGCCTTTGTAAACATCAACTCATCCCAAACTATGCTGCTAACTTGCTTGAAGTCTCATTCACCCAATCACCTCCTGTATTTGCTGATGAATATTGGCTCCTGATTGAGAAGTTTTCATTATGTTAAAATCGACCCTTGTTATCTCCATGGTTTCTTCCAGCCTTACAACCCTCCCTGATCCCTGCATTCCTCTAATTCCAACATATTGTTAGAGGCCAGACAAAGCTTTTAGTCAAATGGCCTGATACTGCTTTATGTATCAAATTTTATTTGTTTTAATTTTTAGTTACTTTAAAAGGCATTAAAAGTGCAATGTGTCGACAGTGAGTATGTATCGCTGGCTAGACCAGCATTTATTGCCTTGCCTCGTTGCTCTTGAGAAGATGGTGGTGAGCTGCCTTCTTGAATCGCTTTAGGTAGATCCACAATGCTGTTGGGGAGGGAGTCCCAGCGACAGTGAAGGAACGGCGATATATTTCCAAGTCACAATGATGAGTAGCTTGGAGGGGAACTTGCAGGGGGTGGTGTTCCCATGTATCTGCTATCCTTGTCCTTCTAGATGGAAGTGGTGGTGGGTTTGGAAGGTGCTGTCTAAGGACCTTTGGTGAATTTTTGCAGTGCATCTTGAAGATAGTACACACTGCTGCGACTGAGCATCAGTGCTACAGGGAGTGGATGTGGTGCCAATCAAGTGAGCTGCTTTGTCCTGGATGGTGTCAAGCTTCTTGAGTGTTGTTGGAGCTGCACTCATCCAGGCAAGTGGGAAGTATTCCGTCACACTCCTGACTTGTGCCTTGTAGATGGTGGACAGGCTTTGAGGAGTCAGGAGGTGAGTTACTCGTGGCAATATTCCTAGCCTCTGACTTCCTTCTGTAGCTACTGTGTTTCTATTAATTAATTAATTCTCAGAAATTATTTGAAAAGTCTTGGAATGTCTTTTCCAAGCACCATTTTTATTTTTCAGTATCTCAGGTTGCAAATTAACAGGTTTGAATTCAGGAGCGTGCTGCAAACATTTTGTGGAAACCAAGCATACAAGTTTCAAAAGCTCTGTAGCAGTGAAACGTACATTGTCGTTTTCTGTGATGGGAAGTGAGAAAGAGGCACAACAGCAATCTGCTTACAAAACACAAAGGAAAAATCTGCACCTGCTGTAATAAACTGCATTGAATACAGAAAGAGGGAGAGGAAGGGAAATTCCATAGTCACATTCGCTCATCATTCAAAGAATTGAAATGAACTAATTATCCATTTGTACTTGGGCAAGGAAAAGTAAGCACTATTCACCATGTGTGTCGGTAAGACAGAAAAAAATAGTCCTTTCTCCTCAAATATGAGGAATTTGAGGCTGAATTTCAGAAAGGAGATTTGCCTCCAAGGGAAACAGGTTGAGGATGGGAGCAGCTCAACTGGCCAACTCGGGAATAGTCAATTGAGGCAACTTCGACTGAGTCAGTCAACTGGTGTGGAGACCTGAAAACCTCTCATCTCTTGCTACCGTTCCTTGGAGGAAGCTAATGGAAATGAGGGGGAGATGGTGGTGGCTTATGGCTAACGGGAGTAACAATTGAGTTGGGGGGCTGGGTAATGCTAGGATTCAGGGTTTAAACTAGCAATTTAATAGGGATCGATGGCTATGGGAACAAGGGGTAGCTGGAATAGGAGGAGATAATGGGAAGGGAATCAATTGGGAGTCATAAGTGGAGTGAGCGGTGGAGAAAATCAGAAAGCAATTGGGGAGGAGATAGAAAAGGAACCAAGTAGGGAAGAAATTTCCTGCAACTCCTACTGTAATACAGTGTGCAACCATATTTTGCACTTTTTCCCACCACATATTGTCAACAGGTCCATGCAAATGAAAGTACATAGAACTCTCAGATTTATAACGGGTCATTCAATACAACTTGTTTGTGTTCCTGCTTGTCCTCTGCATCACGCCCTACAGTGTCCAACACCAACACCAACACACCATTCTAATTCCTTTCTCCATCATCTACTTATTTCATTTCTCCCTAAATACCATTCATGCTGCTTGCTTCAACTGCTCTTGTGGTGGTATGCTCTGCTATCTAACCGTTCTGTTGGCAGAGAGCTTAGAGCTGAATATCTTATTGGGTTTATTACTTGCTAGTTCAATGGCCTGTTGATGGAGAAGCAAAGGTAGTAAACCCAATGCCACAGAAAGGGCACACATTTATAGGGCATCACTCATAATGGCAGGGAATTCCAAAGCCCTTCACAGCTGATGAAGCACCTTGGACCTAAAGGAAACGAGGCAACCAATTTATGCACAGAAAGATCACACAAATAACGTGTGAATCACCAGATTTAAATCTTGGCCAGGAAACCAAGCAGAACCTGCTCTTTTTTTCCCTCCCATTCAATCAATACAAACATCCACCAGATGAGACAATTAGGAGTTTTGTTGAATGTCTCTTCCAAAAGTTAGCACTCCCTCCTACTGGGAATGCCGAATCTACATGTGTTCATGGCCCAGAATAAGATTTTAAACAACATTCAGGCTTAGAGTACAGCCTTGAAACTGCAATTATAGCATACCATTCAAGGTGGGGGGAGGGAGGCCTCTTGTGGCACAGTAGCAGCGACCCTACCCCTGGACTGGGAGGCCCAAGTTCAAGTCCCACCCACTGCCAATAACAACTCTGAACAGGTTGATTAGAAAGTTACATTAAATATGAAAAAAATGAATGACAGCAAATAAAGAACCAGCAGTGATTACAGAGCCTTGGTGAGGCCACACCTGGATTATGGTTTGTGATGTTGGTCTCCTTTTCGGATGAAGGATGCTCTTGCTCAAGGGAGTGCAGTGAAAGTTTACCAGGCCGATTCCAGGAATGGTGAGACTGATGTATGAGGAAAGATTGACTAGGTTGGGATTGTTTTCAATGGAGTTCAGATGAATGAGGGGGGATCTCATAGAGACTTATAAAATTCTAACAGGTCTAGACAGAGTAGATGCAAGGAGGATATTCCCGACGGTGGGTGTGACCAGAACCAGGGGTCACAGTCTGAGGATTCAGGGTAAACCATTTAGGACAGAGATGAGGAGGCAGCACGGTGGCACAGTGGTTAGCACTGCTGCCTCACAGCACCAGGGCCCCGGGTTCGATTCCATCTACGGGCACCTGTCTGTGTGGAGTTTGCACATTCTCCCTGTGTCTGCATGGGTTTCCTCCTACAATCCAAAGATGTGCAGGCTAAGTGGATTGGCCATGCTAAATTGCCCATAGTGTTCAGGGATGTGTAGATGGGTTACAGGGAAAAGGGTAATGGGTCTGGTTAGGATGCTGAGGGTCGGTGTGGACTTGTTGGGTCAAAAGGACCTGTTTCCACACTGTAGGGATTCGATGATTTCTTCACCCAAAGAGTGGTGAGCCTGTGGAACTCATTACCACAGGAAGCAGTTGATACCAAAACATTGAATGTATTCAAGAGGCGGCTAGATATAGCATCTAGGATGAATGAGATCAAAGGTTATGGGGAGGACACAGGATTAGGCAATTGAGTTGGATAATCAGCCATGATTGTGAAGAATGGCGCAGCAGGTTCCAAGGGCCAAATGGCTTCCTCCTGCTCCTATCTTCTAGGTCTCTATGATTGTTGGGGGTAGAGAGGATGTTGTGGGTGGAAACAGAGACAGAGACGGGAGTTGTACAGCTCTGAATTGCTGAAAAGTAGGATGAAAGATGATGTTATGATCCTGAATCCAACACAATGAGAAGAGGATGGAGGGAAGGAAGAGAGACAGACTAGAAAAAGACACACCCAGTTCCCTCGGGCAGAACATACAAGAGAGACATCTCATTCCCTGCCACAGAAGACTCATGAGATTTTCCAAATGGAAAATGGAATCAGACAATCATGGGTCTCCTGTCTGAAGCCTATCACCATATCAGTCAGACCCTGCACTGCGCCACATGCCCTGCAGCGCTTGGTGGCTGTACTATCCACCATATGTTCAAAGATTATGTCATGGTGAGAGCAAACCTTGTCTACATTACAGACAAATAATGGTCAATCACAAGCAGTCATAAAGTGGCCCTGCCAAGGGGGACATTATGTCTAAATCCACTCTACAGACAGGCTAAAGAGCCGATCAGATTTGGGGCAGGAGAGTGAGACTCTTGCACATTACAGCACAAAAAGCAAGTCAATTTAAGATTATAAGGAATGCCCAATAAACCAAACGATGAGTATTGTTGAAAGGTGGCCTGCCAAAATTCATTGTTAGCACCACTGTTCCTACTACCATTGGAGGAGCCGGTGGACCCATGTTGATACAGACACGACCATAAGTTGCACCCTGACCTCATGCTGTCCTATTCCACCCTTCTGGATGGGAAATGATTATTGCCGTGCGAACGAGTTTGCAGGCTGACAGCACACAGTGCCCTTGCTGCGTGGAAAGAGAGGGAGGTGACTGTTCTTGAGGGGTAGGGGAGAGCGTATTTGTTCGTTTTGTAATTTTTTTTGCCTGGTGCACCCCTTGTCACATACAGGGCACAGAGAATGCTTGACCTTCTTACCCAGTACACATTTGTGCATACAATTCCAGCACGAAGGCTCATCAAATGTCAATGCCACATGCAATTATAGAGCGGAAATTAATTGATTTCACTTTTAGTTCATAAATTCAGGTGGTTCACAATTTAAACAGGTGGGTGAAGGCTGCATAACTTGTGTGCACACACTTTCACAGAAATGCCTACTGCTGAACACATGCACTAAAACGTACATTTCACTGCAGGTATAAAGGGCTCATTTCAGATGAAGGACTTCTTTTAAATATATATTTTATAAACAGAGAGGGAGAAATACAAAGGGAGCACAGAAAGTCCTTCATCTGAAGTGTGTCAATTTATATTTTGTTTATATATGTGTGTGTGTTTAAACAATGTATATTTTCCCATAACTGTGTTGACTCACTTGTGGGCGGGGTTAAAGAACCGATCACCAGCAGTCAGGCCCTTTCTAGAACCTGGCCTAAGTAAAAATATGGAATTGGCTCATGGTTATTCAACTTTGGGGAGCGTAACGTCTCTGCCAGCAGGGTTTGAAGCCAGTTACCAGCAAGAATCCCATGTGCTAGTTCCCCTCCTCCCTTCCTTGCCCTCTCGAGGCCCCAGTGTAAAACCCTCTCCAAGGCTCCTTTTGGAATTAGGGGGTAGTTGGCACCTGGGACCTGCTTGTTTTGCTCAGTTGAGCCACTTGCTATCTTGCAGCAATGTGGACCAGGCCAGCTGGGCATCAGTGAGAGTATATGGATGGGCTGACTGGGAGAGATTCAGTTTAAAATCAAAACACCATCATCTTTACTGCTGTCACTATAACGTGAGAGGGTGAAATGAACAAGTTGACTCACCCAGGCAGTGAGGCTCGGATCAGGCATTGAGAGATAGCATTCCCAAAGCTCTTGCTCCCATTCCTCGTTGTAACAAATTACAAAAGACTAGTGACCATTATTTTCAAACACCACTGTCAGGATGTATTTGTTGTGCCAGTTACTCGATTCTATTAAAACTGGCCAGTTCTAGCACCTTTGCAGCTAGCCCTCAAAACCCTCGGTGAACGGTAGAGGTGTTGACATTCTAGGAGCCGTTTAAAAACAAAAAAAAAATCATCGAGCACCTTTCCAGAGTTGGCAGCTTTGGAGGGAAAGCTTACCAAAAAAAAATAAAACGCAGCAGCGCGGCTCAAAGTTGCTTCACCTCCAGCAGGAGTCAGAGAGAAAAAGCCCAGCTTATTTACACTATCACAAACAACAGATTAACAAGATAATATTTTTTAAAAGTCTTGAAATACGACCTGCGAGGCCACACAGACGCTGAGTCCCGACCAGATAATCCTTCAGCACACACCCAACTGGTTAGTCCAGGAGAGGGGGAAAGAGGCTGGAGGGTAAATTTGAGGATGGTAGTGGTGGGAAGCAGGGTGCAGAGAGGGTATTGCTGACTGTGTGCCCCCCTGAGGGAAGGCTGTTTAACACTGATATCAGCTGAATGAGTACACTTCCTCTACACAGCAACTGAGCTATTGCTGTTCGCTCGCTCTTGCTCTCTCTCTCTCTCTCTATGGCTCGGTTTCCGAGCACACAAGTCTGTCAAGCAGAGTTCTAGCTGTCTGTTTTCTCTAACGCTGCAGCAATCCGAAAGCCAAAACCCATGGCTCAGAAACTAATCGTTCCCCGCCCCCCTCCTCATTCTCATAGCAGCGTGCACACTGCATCTCGCTGGCAAACAATGCTTGGGCTGTGTGCCTAATATGGATTTTTTTTTATTTTTGTGACAATTGCATTTCAGACTGGCACATAGGGCACTGAAAATGAAGTTGAATTCTGTTTCATTTTTGTGATCTTCAATTTGAAATTTATGAGAAAAGTATTCTTTAGGTACATAGTTCCAAAGCTTACTCTTTTTTGAGACAAATAACACAGCCTGGCCTCAAGCATCCCTCTGTTTTGTTTTTAATTTCTGAACAAAAAGAAATAGGTTAATGGTTTGGCTTTCAATTGCCAAACTTTCAGTGACATCTCAAAAAAAATGCACAGTGGGCAGGTGGAAGTTGGAGACTTGACTGGGTTTAAACTTCACAAGCATCAAGCTCAGAAATTGCCCCAGCCACCTTCCACAAGGTCAGGGACTCAGTGAATCATTAGTCTGGGCTAAGGTGATCTCAGTTTATGGAAAGCAACTCTGACCTACATGTGAAAAAGCCGCTGTGAAGATGACCTTACCCTGCTGTGGGCAGAAATAGACCCAGTGGCGAATACCACCCCACACAATGCCACCCATCCACCACAAAATGGCCAAACAGCACTCAGCGATGCTCTGAAGGCTCATTCACAGAGGGGCAGCACTGGCCTTAGGAGGTCAGAGAACGGCTGAGCCACCATCCAATCTTCAACACGGAGGGGGGAAAGCCAGGGGAAAGAACTGTAACAACTGGCATCTTGTTCCACATTGCCGTCTCAGTGCAACGGCGTGAAATAGCTGAGAGATGGAGGGTTGCTAATAAAAGGCACCAGCCACTCTGTCCATGTGCATGACACTGAAGCAGGTCACACAACATACTCATTTCGATAGCACCTTTTGTGATATGGGACAATCCCCAAGAGCAAATTTGCGCCCCGGGCGAAGTACATCTGAAGGGTAGTTGCTGTTGTACAGATGGGAAGAATGAGCTGTGAAGAGGAATTTGTTTTACATGAAGGGCAGTTCACCCATCTCCAACAGCTCACAAAAAGACAAGTTCAGCACTCTTGTCTGCAAAAACAAAAGGGAATGCGATGAAGGACAGCTGAGCCAAAGTTTAATTTGGCTCCGAACTCTCTGTAGCTGAATTGTTTCTGATAATGTTTCAGAGTCAGTAACATTCAGAGGTCCTGCTTGAAATGCCTGTCTGGAGTAGATAGCACTCGAGAATAGCCAGCAGTAGTTCAACTGCACCAGTGGTTTTTTTTTCCTTTCAGAAATATAAAGATTGCACGCAATTGAATTACAAATGATTTCAATTACAATTATTTCTCTTTGCAACAACATGAGAGCAGCAGCAGGGCCGAGAGTCAAACAACAGCTTGTACTTGTGCAACAGTTTTAACATAAAAACATGGCCCAAGATCTCAGGCATATTAACAGGCAAATAGTATCACCAGGCCACAGCAGGAATTATTCGGTCTAGTGACTCCAAGTTTTGGTCAAAGAGATATGTTTAAAAAAGTCTCTTAAAAGTTATGAGGTAAAGGAAAGACTTCAGAGTCTAGGCTTCCTAATGCCACAGGCACAACCATTAATGGTGGAGCAAAGGGACTGTAACAGGCCAGAGGGGGAATGTGGAAATATCAGAGGACTGTAAGTTGCAGTGATCAGGGGGAAGGAGACTTTGGACTGCAATACAGATACAGCGGCACAGTGTCTCAGTGGTTAGCACTGCTGCCTCACAGCACCAGGGACCCGGGTTCAATTCCACCCTCGGGTGACTGTCTGTGCGGGGTTTGCGCATTCTCCCAGTGTTTGTGTGGGTGTGCTCCGGTTTCCTCCCACAGTCCAAAGATGTGCAGGTTAGGTGGCTTGGCCATAGGAAATTGCCCATAGTATTCAGGGATGTGCAGACCAGGTGAGCTAGCCATGGGAAATGCAGGGTTACAGGGATGGGGTGGGTCGGGGTGGGACGCTCTTTGGAGGATCGGTGTGGACTCAATGGGCCGAATGGCCTGCTTCCACACTGTACAGATTCAATGATTCTATGAGATGCAGGAGAAGCATTGACTCCAACCAGAGTCAGACAGCTTCTGAAATGGGAAAAGCAGGCAGCGTGCATGCTGAGGGCTTCCAAAACATTTATCCATCTTCTTCCTTTGCAGATGTTCGCTATGCACCCACCTCGCTCTCTGTGTGTGGATGAATAAGTGCTTTGCTCTGATATAGAGACTTCCTTAGGCTCACGACATACAATTCACAGCCGATCATTTCCTGCGATGGGACAGTCTAGCATTTGGGATCACAATCTCAGGACGAGGAGCTGGTCATTTAGGAGTGAGGTGAGGAGGAATGTGTTTACCCTGGGGGTGGGGGGGTTAAAATCTGTGCAATTCTTTACCCATAAGGTTGTGAGTGCTCCACTCCTGGTCCTATGTCTTATGTTATGTCCTTTGGAAGTGTAGATACCGTTGTAATGTAAGAAATAGAGAGGGCGACCATTGACAAGAAATCTGACCCCTTGAACAAAGTAGGGACATTTGGGGGAAAGGAATGGTTGAAGGTAAAAAGGAAGGAAAAAAATTTCTGAACACTTTTGTTTCGAAAGCTGCCAAGAGAAAATGAAGTAGAAAATGAAAAGAATACTCCTTGTCCGTTTATATTTCAGACTTCTGTATGATGACAGATTGAGGTATTAATTTTATATTATAAACAGAGCTTGCTGTATCTTAGTAACAAAGTATGTTCAGAGGAGAAGGACAAACCTCATTTGGAGCCACTTGCCAATATTGAACAAGGTTAATGTAGTTTTGTGACGATCACTCATCAAGCACACGCAGCTTAATAGCTGGATGTGTTGGGAAAAGTAACAAATAATCATTTTAAAACTGGATTGCAGAACAAAGAAAATCCACATTAAATGGCACAGAAGACACTTTACAGTCAGATGGGGTCAAATAACAGCCTGGGAACGAAAGGTGTCTACCCACTGTGAAATTGCTGCCCCTGTTGTGACTCTTCCCAAGTAATATTCCTCTGTCCTCATTCACCTACAATGGTCTCTGGTTCAGCAAAATCACAATTGTACAATTCTCATTTTCAAGTTTGTCCACAGCCTCACCAATCCCTATCTCTGCAGTACTAGGAGTGAGTAAAAAAAGGAGGAGGAATCAAGCACTGAGATTTTTGGTAACTCACTGTTTACTGGCACTATGACTAAGATCAGGAAGTCTGTCCACGAACAATCACAAACACATTCTGTAAATGTGCACTACTGAAAGTGCCACAAATACAGGGTTTATCCAGCGAATAACTAAACTTTGCAGTAACTTTCTGTATTCGACTTCTGGACCGGACAGGCTTTGTTCTTCAAAGAGGCAACTCCAAAGCAGCTACAACACCATGTGGAAATTATGGTGCTTCTTTTAACTAATCAGCAACACTTGCTGCAAGTGCACACACAAGGAGAGGATCAAATCTGCCTGTAGAACCCCTCGGCTCTTACACTGTTCCAGCTCACATACGCTAAAACTGATCGCTTGGTCAAACTTCAGCAAGAAATCAAAGCACTCTGGATAGAAGGAATGGGGCACTTAAAAACAGACCCAGACAAAGATTGGTGGGCTAAAAAAGCAAATAGAAGTTTGGAGCAGGCAGAAAATGACACAGCGATAAGCTCAGAAATCTGGAATGAATTAGAAAGAAAAGACTTGCATTTACAGAGCACGTTTTGCAGTCAGGGAACATCATAGAACATACCAAAAGAAACTACAGAAGGTTGTGCATACAGCCCAGACCATCACGGAAGCCAACCTTCCATCCACGGACTCCATTTACATGGCTCGTTGCCACAGCAAGGCTGATATTATCATCAAAGACCCATCACATCCTGCTCTCCTACAACCTGTTCCATCAGGCAGAGGATACAGAAACCTGAACACATGCACGAGTAGGTTCGGGAACAGCTTCTTCCCAACTGTTATTAGACTGATTGATGGACTTTCTAGCCTTAAAGAACGCTGATCTTGCTAACGTTGATCTTGCCCAGCACATGCCCTGTGCAACGTAACTTGTATGCCTCGGTCTAAGTCTTTTTGATCTGTACATCCTTTGCTTACTATGGTCTCCGTGTACCGATCACAAACAAAGCTTTTCACTACATTTCGGTACACGTGACAATAAAATCAATCAATAAATAAATCAATCATAGCCAATCAAGTATTCATCAAGCATGATCACTGTTGTATTGTAGGAAATATGGTAGATAATTTGTGCACAGGAAGCTCACACAAACAGTAATGACATTAATGGTCAGATAACCTTTTGTAGGTCTTAATTAAGGGGTAATTATTAGCCAGGTCACACTGCAAAAGGGAGAGGAGGAAATGTGCCTATATCAGTTCTGTTAACGGCACTGAACTGAAACTCAACTGGACTCACCACGTTAACACAGTGGCTACAAGAGCAGGCCAGAAGCTGGGAATACTGTGGTGAGTAACTCACCTCCTGGCTCCTCAAAGCCTGTCCACCATCTACAAGGCACAAGTCAGGAGTGTGATGGAATACTCCCCGACAACACTCAAGAAGCTTGACACCATCCAGGACAAAGCAGCCTACTTGATTAGCAACTGTATCTTCAAGCATCCACTCCCTCCACCACCGACGCTCAGTAGCAGCAATGTGTACTATCTTCAAGATGCACTGCAGAAATGCACCGACAATCCTTAGACAGCACCTTCCAAACCCATGACCACTTCCACCCAGAAGGGCAACGGCAGCACCACCACCACCTTCAAGTTCCCTCTAAGCCGCTCACCATCCTGACGAGGAAATATATCACCGTTCCTTCACTGTCACTGGGTCAAAATCCTGGAATTCCCTCCCTAATAGCATCGTGGGTCAACCTACAGCAGATGGACTGCAGCGGTTCAAGAAGGCAGCTCACCCCCACCTTCTCAAAGGCCACAAATACTGGCCAGCCAACAATGTCCACGTCCCACAGAAAAAAATAAGTACAAAAAAAAGATGGAAGCCCTTTTAATTGAGGTCAAATCATTCTTTCTAGTCACAGCAACTTAAAAACATAAGATTTAGGATAGCTTCCCCATCATACATGGTGCAACAACACAATCGAATTACTGGCTTTACTACATTGTGTGTTGTATTAGGATGGAAAGCAATCCAGAAATGGGACTGGGTCCATTATGTGCCACAAAGCACACGGATCATCATGGTGTTTTCCCCACATATTGTATCGCTCACCCACCAGTGCACCGATGGGACCAGATTTCAAAGTCAACTCCCAAGCAGTCCCCTTGGAAAAATACAATCGTAGACATGAGGGTCCATGTGGTGTACACAGATTTCTAAAGGTAATTTAAGAAGGTGCCACACAACAGATATGGGAGAAAAGGTAGTGCTCGTGGAACAAAAGGGCCGTCACAATTTGGATACAAAATCGATGTGGCAGGAAACAAAGAGTAGGAGTGAACAGTGAGAAAACGTTATAGTAGTTTCCCAGGTGACGGTGTTGGGAACCCTGCCCTTCATGATGTAGATCAGTATTATATACCTGGGTGTGCAGCACAGAAGGTCAAGATTTGCGGATGATATGACACTTGGAAGCATCACGAGCTGCAAAGGGGATGGTGCAAAGCTCCAAGAGGATGCAGACAAGTTAGTGGAATGGGCAGACAATGACAGACAAGCATGAACTAACTGACAGTGATAAGGAGAACAGCGAGGGGAATTTGGAGCAAAAGAGCCAATTCTTAAAAAAAGAGGTTCAGGAGCAGAGGGATTAGGTTAAACCATTGAAGGTGGTGGGTGGAGAGAGCAACATCCCAAGCTTCATGAATAGAGACATAAAGTACAAAAATAACAACGTTCTGATCTGCAAGTGTGTCATTTCTGACAAACATTTTGGCAATTATTTTAAAGAGGTATTTTAACATTTTGCCTTGAGACAGTTAACTAGGCCTGTACCAACTCTGCATCACAATTCAGAGGAAAGGTCATCAACCTGAAGTGTTAACTGTTTCTCTTTCTGCAGTTTCTTTCCCCATCAAATGTTTTCTGTATTTATTTGAGACTTCCTGAATCCACAATATTTTGCTTTTGTGACTCCATATGTGGTCCAATTTAATGGTATTTCACTGTTAAATGCTTGTACCTTCACACAGTAACTTACAGGAAAGAAAACGTTCTTTACAATGGCGCTGTCACACTATGTTGGATGGCAGTCCACGGTTTCCGGTACGTCACAGCATGTTATGTTTCTTTGCAGTGTCTGCCTGCTCAACAGCTTTGGTCAATTCAGTCCAATAATTACACAAAGCTTCATTATTCCAGTCATCTGGTTTCTATGTGACCCATAAGCAGTGGTTTTTAAAAAGAGGTTCTGCGTGAATTGTCGAATAAAGTGTTCAGCAAACCTTTTCTTGACTACCCGACAAATACGCAACAACACCGTGAAATCATACTGAAATACCTTGACAGCTCTAGAACCACAGTGAATATCAAAACGTGCTCAGACTCCAAGCCAAATTCTATCACCCATGCACTTCTCTGTCCCCAACTTCCTTCCCCCGCTGCCCGCCCCACCATGAAGAACATCTAAGAATCCTTTGTCCAGGTTAACATGCTCATAATATAGGAGGAAGAACACATGAAGAGCATATCAAACTGCAGCAGGAACGAAAATCCTTCCCCACTCCACGAGTGTGTTTTCAAGGCTTATGACCCTGCAGCACTCACCTTCTATTCCATGCACTGTGTACAGACATTCTCTCTTTCATGAGCTAAATTTAGATTTAAACCATGTTTGACAGCATTAAGTGCATTGACACTGCCTGTATCAGACAGCAAGAGGGTGTTCAGCTTGGAAACGATATAGAAGAGACCAACTCCTAACAGCTAGGTCACCAGTAGTACAAGGCATTCCAGCTGCTGTCATATTTGGGGACATTACAAACAAAATATTAATATACACAAAATGCTACCTATCAAACATACACATGGGATTTTACATACAACATGCAATACCTATGACACATTTTATTCTTCTTCCAACTGAGACTTGGTATTCTATATCCTATGGCATAATGTATAATGTTACCACAAAGGACTTGCCCTCTCAAATTCTCCCCTTGCCTGAGGCATGGTGACCGTCAGATTAAACCATTACCAATCGTATCTCTCTGAAGACAGAGCAGCCCTATGGTCTGAAGAAGGGTCTAGGGCCGAAACGTCAGCCTTCCTGCTCCTCTGATGCTGCTTGGCCTGCTGTGTTCATCCAGCTCTACACCTTGTTACGCCAGCCCTATGGTCTGGTAGGACTGTGGCAACTTTACCTTTAATGTACAATGTGCATTGTGCAGTTTATGGTACATTAGAAACAGGCAAATCGCTTCACAATATCATACATACAAAAAGTCTACCTGGTGGAATATACACCAGGGAATATTGTGCTCTCATTATGGTATTATTCAAATTCTCTTGCAAGATATAATGCAAACAATGCCTTTAATGGAGTACTTATGAGGATTATTAGTACAGGGATTAAATGAACACTGATAACGCATTCACAAAGTCATTAAAATTAGATAAAAAGTATTAGCGGAATTTAAGGGACCACAAACCTGATGCCCCTCAAATTAAAACAGGAAACAGTGTAGATAGTGGATGCACTGATTAGGGTTTTCCAAAATTTACTGGATTTTAGGACAGTTCCAGCAGATTGGAATTTAACAAATGTAACTTCACTTCTATTCAAAAAAGATATAGAGGGGGAGAGAATACAGGGAACTACTGGAGAGTTAATGTGACATCAGTAGTAGGAATACTATCACTGTGCCACCAGAGCCCACCTACAGTATTTATAATGCCTCGTCCAGCTCAGTTTCTCATCAATAATAACTTCTAGTATGTTGATAGTGAGGAATCAGTGATGGTAATGCCATTGAATGTCAAGGGGCAA
>NW_025967211.1:0-920 GCF_021869965.1 Rhincodon typus
GGGTGTTCTTGGAGAGGGAGTACACAGCATGTGCATATTTACTGAAGCCTTACATACGCAGTGGGCACGGGGGAGACTGCAACATTTGGAATGTCACATTAAACTGATTAGAAGAAGTGCATTTAAATGTAATGGTTTTTTAAAGCATTTTCGTGGCACCTCAGTTAGTGGGGCATTTAGTTCTCTTCATCGGCAACCTTCCAATTAGATCAAAGAGATACAAGAAGGTGTAAACTGAAATTGAGTTTGTTGGATCAGGAGATATATTCTTGTTAATAAAAGCTTACAAAATCATGAAGTCTAGGCTTCCAGTTCTTTCCTTCACTGCCTTTTTAATGTCTGATCCCTAGCACAGTGTTACAGGGTCAGCCTGACCTCAATCATGGGCCAGGGAGATAGCCCTGATCAACTGTAAGGTCTGCCAGATCCCAATCACATGGGTGGGGGATCTATCTTACCTCGATTACACAGGTGTTTGCATTCTTCCCCCATTCTGTAAATGCAGCTTGTTTTGAATGTAATGGCACCCTCTGTTGTGGCAAAGTAAATATATAGCTTTAGGGATTTATCAGTGTCCTCTCTGCAACTGGCTCTGATTCCCAGTTTCTAAATAGCACAAGTTCCAGCTGGGAGGTCACTCTGTGTGAGCCCAGGGAGGACAGAATGTTGGTGTTAGATTTTCCGACTGCAATCACGGTCAGATTGCCACTCCATTGCTATTATTTTCCATTGAGATAGAATTCCACATTTCTGGCAGGAGACTGTGATCATAACTCCTTCAGAAATACAAAACATACCTTAAATTTAAGATAACAAGGTGTAGAGCTGGATGAACACAGCAGGCCAAGCAGCATCAGAGGAGCAGGAAAGCTGACATTTCGGGCCTAGACCCTTCTTCAGACCCTTTTTCTGAAGAAGGG
>NW_025967211.1:1320-20481 GCF_021869965.1 Rhincodon typus
CCCGAAATGTCAGCTTTCCTGCTCCTCTGATGCTGCTTGGCCTGCTGTGTTCATCCAGCTCTACACCTTGTTATCTCAGATTCTCCAGCATCTGCAGTTCCTACTATACCTTAAATTTAACTGGTATAGGATAGTCAGGAGAAGTAAAACTACATCCCTTTTTCACACCAGTTCACTACTACCTTTTCAAGAGTAATTAGGGATGAGCAGTAAATGCTGTCGCAGCCAGCAACACTCTTATCCCATGACTGAATAAACATAAAATATAAAGAATCAGATGGAGGCATGGGAAATTGAAAAGGCTCTGGACCCAGACACTATTCCAGTAACAGTACTGAAGACTTGTGCTCCAGAACTTGCCACACCCTTGGACAAGCTGTTCCAGTACAGCTATAACACTGGCAAATACTTCACAATGTTGAAAATTGTGCAGGTCTGTCCTGTACACAAAAAGCAGGCCAAATCCAATAGAGACAAGAAAACCGGCCTATCAGTCAACTCTCAACATCAGTAAAGTGATGGAAGGGGTCATTAACAGCGCTATCGAGCAGCATTTGCCTAGCAATAACCTGCCCACTGATGCTCAGTTTGGGTTCTGCTAGAGCCACTCAACTCCTGACTATCACAGCCATTGTTCAAGCATGGACAAAAGAGGTGAATTCCAGACATGAAGTGCGAGTGACTGTCCTTGACATCAAGGCTGCACTTAACTGAATGTGGCATCAAGAAGTCCTAGCAAAGCTAGAGTTAACTGGAATCAGAGGGAAAACCTGGCACAAGGGAAGATGGTTGCGACTCTTGGAAGTCGGTTATTTCAGCTCCAGGATTTGTCTGCAGGAAAACCTGTTCCTCAGGGTACTGTCCTAGGCCCAAGCCTTCCTGCTCCTATGATGCTGCTTGGCCTGCTGTGTTCATCCAGCTCTACACCTTGTTATCTCAACCATCTTCAGCTGCTTCATTAATGACTTTGCCTCCACCATAAGATCAGAAATGGGGATGTTCACTGATGATTGCGCAATGTTCAGCACCACTTGCAACTCCTCAGATACTGAAGCTGTCCATGGTCAAATATAGTAAGACCTGGACAATAGCCAGGTTTGAGCTGACAAGTGGCAAGTAATATTCCCGTCATACAAGTGCCAGGCAATGACCATCTCCAATGAGAGAAAATTTAATCATCACCCTTTGATATTCAATACCATTACTATCACTGAATCCACCACAATCAACATCCTGGGAGTTACCATTGACCAGGCCCATTCATCATATAAATACAGTGGCTACAAGAGCAGGTTACGGGCTAGAAGTCCTGTGTGTAACTCATCTCCTGACTTCCCAAAACCTGTCCACTATTTACAAGGCACAAGTCAGGATTGCAATGGAATGTTCCTAATTTGCATGGATGAGTGCAGCTCCAATAACACTAATAAGGATGATGATATGGCTTGGGCCTTATTTACAAGGTTGCCAATAAATCCCTATCGGATTATAAGATGTGGGAGCAGAGTTAGGCCCATTCAGACCATTGAGTCTGCTCCACCATTCAATAAGATCATGGCTGAACTGTTAATCCTGAGCTTCACTTTCCTGCCTTATCCTCATACTCCTTGATTCCCTTACTGATTAAAAATCTGTGTCTCAGCTTTGAATATACTTAACAAGCCAGCCTCCACAGCACTCTGCAGTAAAGAATTTAACAGATTTACAACCCTCTGACAGAAGAAATTTCTCTTCCTCCTCTTAAGAGGGCAATGTCTTACTTTGAGATAATTCCCTCTTGTCCTAGACTCTCCCAGGAGGGGAAACAACCTTTCCACATCTACCTTTTAATTTCCCCTAAAAATCTTGTTTGTTCCTACAGATTTTCTCTCATCCCTCTAGATTCCAATGAGTACAGGTCCAATCTACTTAATCACTTTTCATAAAACAGTTCCCCCATATCCAATACCAGCCTATCGAAGGTTCACTGGACTGCCTCCAGTGCTATTATATATTTCTTAAATTAGGAGCTCAAAACTGTTCTCAGCTGTGAACTGACTAGTTCCTCAAATAGTCTTAACAAAATTTTCCTGTTTTCATACTTTGTTCCCTTTTCATTTGCTTTACTGCAGCATTACCCAATGAATTTGGATGATAGGTCTTTGAGATTTATGCACGAAGATTCCTAAATCCCTTTGTGCAGCAGCTTTTTGCTGTCTTTCTCCATTTAAATAATATTCAGCTCCTCTCGTCCTCCTGCCAAGTGCATTACCTCACATTTTCCCACGTTATGTGTTTGGTGGTGACATCCCGCTGAAGGTGGGGGAAATGGCAACTTATGATCCTTTGGATGTGGAAGCTGGTGGTGTGGAAAGTGCTGCACTTTTTCTGCTAGTGATAAATATATTGTATTTATTTCCATTCCTCCTTTTGCCCCTTGATTGCTTAGTATTTTTGGAACGCTATTAGTGTCTTGTACTGTGAAGACTGATGGAAAGTATTTATTCAACTCCTCTACCATTTCCTGGCTCCCCATTATTTCCCCAGCCTTGTTCTCTAAGGGGCTTATGTTCACCTTGACCTCTCCATTTTCGTATATTTAAAGAAGATCTTGCTGTCCATCTTGTACTATGTGCAAGTTTACCCTTAAAGTTTATCTTCTCCTTCATTATCACAATTTTGGTCATCTTTTATTGGTTTTAAAAATGTTCCCAATCCTCCATCTTACTGGTAATCTTTGCTACAAATAGCAAATTAAGTCTTGTAGTGAATGGAAAAGTCAGAATCCCCAAATGTATACTGACCAGTGATAGTCGATTTATGGTAGACATTAGCAGATAACCCTTGGCCAATTTCTCTCAGCACTCTCCCCTCATTCAGTATAAATGTTGATTTAGCCCTTGAATTTGTTTTTTTGGCAAAGTGTCCTGATGTGTGCAAGATGTAAAGCTTTGACATGATGTATTTTTTTTTCCAACATACTCAAATTCTGTATTACCAAATTAAAATTGATAAGGAGGAAATATTGGATAGGATGTCTGCACTTAAAATTGACAAGGCACCAGCACTGGATGAGATGTATCCAAGGTCACTGAAGCAAGAAGGAAATTTAATAGTGGTATTCATAATCATGAGGGGTCTATGCAGAGTAGATTGGGAGAAACTGTTCCCACATGAAAGGATCAAAAAAAGAGGGCACAAAATTTAATGTAATCAAGCAAAGATGTAAAATTGACACCAGGCATTGAGTGATTTGGGTCTGGAATGCACAGTCTGAGAGTGTGGTGCAGGCAGTTCAATCATAGATTTCAAAAGGGAATTAGATTATAATCTGAACCAGAAGAATGTGCAGGGCTACAGGAAATGCCACTAAGTAAATTACTCAGCTGGAGAGCTGGCACAGATACGATGGGCTGAATTTTCTCCTATTGCAGTGTGACAATTCTGCTCATTTTAAAATCTGCTCATGGGATGTTAGCATCGCTGGCTGGCCAGCATTTATTGCTCATCCCTAGATGCCCTTGAGAAGATGGTGATGAGCTGCCTTCTTGATCTGCTGCAGTCCATGTGCTGTAGGTACATCCACATGCCATTATGGAGGGAATTCCAGGATTTTGTCTGAACAACCCTGAAGGAATGGTGATATCACCTGATGAAGGAGCAGTGCTTCGAAAGCTTCTGATTTGAAATAAATCTGTTGGATGATAACCTGGTGTTATGTGACTTCTGGCTTTGTCCACTCCAGTCCAATGCCAGCACCTCCACATCATGATATATTTTCCTGTCACAAGAGAAGGCTGCACAAGGCATTCTGTAAAGCTCCAAGGCTGCGGAGGGAAAATCCTGGAAATTCAGAACTTTGGGCTAACCAAGATTAAAGCACATTTGATATTGTGGGGAATGAAAACATGAGGGTGTTCTGTGGAGGGATTCTGTGATACGCATTTCATTTGAGTCATTCGATGACTGAAGTTTGTGTGTCTTCTTAGAAATAGAATATAGTAATCGTAATGAAACCTTATTCACTTCTATCTACAAGAGCTAAGCATTGGAGAGGCTGGAAATTCAAATTCAAAACAGAAAGTGTTACAAATACTCAGCAAGTTAGGCTTTTCCAACCTATCCTCACAACAGATGTTCTCAGCATCCTTGTAAACCTCTCCTGCATTTGCTGCAATGCCTCTGCATCCTTTTAAAAGTGTGGCATTAAACTGGGTGCCACCCTTAAGTTATGAAAAGGGGATTTGCTTCAGAATTATTTGGGATGTGATGCAGTGTCCAGACCACTGCAGCTGATTAAACATGATCATAGTTGCAAGGGAATCTCTTTTTACAAAATTCCAGGAGGAAGTACTGCCTTCTGACTTCTCAATGCCGTTTTTGATTCACTTTTTAGGAGGTAAAATAAATCAATTTGTGCAAACAATAGGAACACATCCCTCTATTCACTGTGAAGATTCTCAAACAGTCTTTCTGATCCATCTGTCAGCACAGACTGTCTCATTTCTGGCATATCCACATGAACTATAGACATGACCTTTGCTGGTTGACAAATACACAAAAGGTGTCTGGAACAATACACAGAACTCTACATGGCCTTTATTGATCTGTCAAAAACCTCTGACTCCATTAACTACGAGGCCTTTTAGAAAGTTCTCCTGAGTCTTGGATGCCCAATAAAATTTGTTAGCACCCTTTGACGCTTGCAACTTTTGATTCCTTGACTCTTGTGTGATTCTATCTTTAGATGTTCTCAACATCTTTAATTCTAAGCCTGGTCGTTTGTGAGTTGCTTCCATCAAGGGCTCACACTTGAGTTTTGACTTGACAGGAAGCATTTTAACCCCCAAAGAGTGAAGAGTCCAACCTAAGTTAATACCAACTCCAACTCACACTTCACCATCGACAAGCTGTCTCTGGCTGTGCAGTTCACACCAGGGTCGCTAGGGAGGTTCCACTGACAAAAGTGCAAAGTATTAATAGTACACGAATTTAAAACGTCCGGCAGACTGAAGTCTGACTGCACTGAAATAAGTCTACACTCTCCCCCCACCCCCCACCATAGAGACTCTTGATACCAGCAACGGACTACAATTCCCACAATACAATGCGCAGCTGACCACGCGTGTGCAGTAAGTGTCCTGCGGCAGGAAGATGGCGGCGCGGTTGAGCAGGATCCCGGAGCTCGGGGCTTTGCAGCTTCTCCTGAAGGTACAGTAATGCAAGAGGTTCAGAAACTCTCACTTATACCACTGGATTCCAACAGCAGTCTGGCAGACTTTGCCTCCTTAGAACAAAGTACAGGAAACTCAATTTACGTGCTTTCAGCGAAATTGCATGAGCAGCTTGTTAAAATTGTGCTGAAGTTATGAAGAATGAACAAGAAAAGACTTATTTCCTCTGCTTGTAGTGGCTGTGATGAAGGGCCGCCAACTTAGAATTGTGAGGACAAGCAGTTGCAGTTCTTTCGATCGAGCAGTGAATACACAGCTGACAATGTGGTCTCCTTGAAATTAACGAGCCCAAATGCAAATTGAGTGGCTGCTTTGTGTTACACATCTCTGTGGGAATGAACCTGACCTTCCAGTTGCTTGCCATTTCAATAAACCACCTGGCGCTTTTGGTAACATTTCTGTCCTGGGTCTGCTGCAATGTTCCAGTGAAGCATGATGCAAGCTTGAGGGACACTACCTCATTTTCTGCAAAGGCACTTTACATCTCTAGGACTCTACTGAATTCCACAACTTCATAGCTTATTGCACAATATGTGTCCTCCGTATGCTTTTACTCCCTCCCCTAGGCCTTGTTTACTTTGGTCTCAGTAAAAAGAACCTTTTTTTTCCCTTTCACATCCATTTTACATCTCTCTGCTTCACCACAATTAATGATCTCTTTGTCCTTTGCACTTGGCTTACACATCATCTGTTCACTTGCTACTCCACCTCTGTCAAAAGTAGAAAAAACACCGTTTTCCAACCCCTTTCAGCTCTGAAGAGGATTCACGTTGGACTCAAAAGTTAGCTCTGGTTGCACCTATAGTGAGAGAAACAGACTTGCTGTGTTTATAGCAGTTTAGTGAGACTTACAAAATGAAGCAAAGAAGTTATGAGGGAAGAATGATAAACATTTGATTGAGAAAGTACAGGGTTATTTGTTGAGAAAGTAAGGCAGCAGTTTGGATTTTTTCCACACTTAACTAGGCTCCTGTATCCTAAATGGTTATAAGCAACAGTTTTGCTTAAAGTGCCACTGGCTGCAGCACCGGGAAGGGGCTGTTCTCTGGGACAAGCCCCATTTAAACTGTGTTGCATTGTTTAATCACACCAAAAGCTGGGTGGATCTAAGAAACAAGAGCAGAGAGGAATTGTTCGTGAGAATGGTCCTAGGAATGGAAAGCTTAACATATGAGGAATCTGGTACTATACTCATTGGAGTTTAGAAGGATGAGGGGGGATCTAATTGAAACTTTCAGAATACTGAATGGCCTGGACAAAGTGGATGTTGGGAAGATGCTTCCATTGGTAGGAGAGTCTAGGACCCGAGGGCACAGCCTTAGAGTAAAGGAAAGACCTTTTAGAACGAAGATAAGGAGAAACTTCTTCAGCCAGAGAATGGTGAATCTATGGAATTCACTGCTGCAGAAGGCTGTGGAGGCCAGGTCATTGAGTACATTTAAGACTGAGATAGATAGATTCTTGATTATCAAGGGGATCAAGGGTTACGGGGAGAAAGCAGGAGAATGGGGTTGAGGAACTTATCAGCCATGATTGAATGGCTGATCAGACTCGATGGGCCGAATGGCCTAATTTCTGCTCCTATGTTTTATGGTCTTTATGGTTTATAGATTCCTAGCAGTAACGTAAAAATCAGTGAATCAGAGGTGCATGTAACAAGGATGATACAATAATCGTGGAGGACTTCAGTCTTCATACAGATTGGACAAAGCAGATTTGCAGCAATAATGTGCAAGACGGGTTCATGGAACAGTAAGTTGAGGAACCAACCAATGAAAGATAGTTCTGGATCTAGTTTTGTGCAATGAGACAGGAATAATAAATAACCTTTGGTAAAGGGGTGTCTTGGGAAAAGTCGTCAGGAAAGCATGACTATAATGTGGTAGAACATTATATTGAATTTGAAAGTAATATACTTCAGTGCAAAGCTAAATCCAGAAACCATGTTAATAGATATAGAATCAGAAGTCGCATGACACCAGGTTATAGTCCAACATGTTTATTTGGAATCACAAACTTTCAAGACGCTGCTCCTCCTTCAGGTCACTTCACCTAGTGAAGGAGCAGCACTTCAAAAGCTTGTGATTTCAAACAAACCTGCTGACTGTAATGTGGTATCATATGACTTCTGACTTTGTCCACTGCAGTCCAACACTGGCACCTCCACATCATGGCTATCAATTGATATAGAATCATAGGGTTTTACAGCGTAAAAAGAGGCCCTTCAGCCCATCTTGCCTGCAACAGTCATTAAACACAGGAATGCTGTACTAAGGCAGCATTAATTGCACATCAGAAGGTAATGTTAAGCTATAAGCAAGGTAGTAGCAAATCACAGTTTCCAAGTCTGGGGAAATGAGAGAAACTCACCAACTACTGAAGATTTAAACAAAAACAACCTCCTTCCCTTTATAGATTTTAGAAAAATGTTTACAAAGTAACCTCTTAACCACTCTTGATTCAGCCAGTGTACCATGGAATTGAGAATAATGAAAAGTCACCTAATTTATTTACCCAGCCAAATAAAGGGAGAATGTTTCCTATGCATGGAGGATCCCAAATGTTACTGCCTCAGGCTAAGGAGTTATTCTTTAAGACTGAGGTGAGAAAGATTTTTCACTAAGTGAGTGGTGGATCTTTGGAATTCTGCACCCCAAAAAGAGCCTGTTGTTCAGTTGCTGAGTATATTCAACATTAGCGATAACAAGGTGTAGAGCTGGATGAACACAGCAGGCCAAGCAGCATCAGAGGAGCAGGAAAGCTGACGTTTCGGGCCTAGACCCTTGTTCAAAAATGGGGGAGGGGAAGGGGGTTCTGAAATAAATAGGGAGAGAGGGGGAGGCGGAGGCGGATAGAAGATGGATAGAGGAGAAGATGGGTGGAGAGGAGACGGACAGGTCAAAGAGGCGGGGGTGGAGCCAGTAAAGGTGAGTGTAGGTGGGGAGTTAGGGAGGAGATAGGTCAGTCTAGGGAGGATGGACAGGTCAAGGGGGCGGGATGAGGTTAGTAAGTAGGAGATAGGGGTGGGGCTTGAGGTGGGAGGAGGGGATAGGTGGGAGGAAGGACAGGTTAGGGAGGCGGGGACAAGCTGGGCTGGTTTTGGGATGCGGTAGGGGGAGGGGAGATTTTGAAGCTTGTGAAGTCCAAATTGATACCATTGGGCTGCAGGGTTCCCAAGCGGAATATGAGGTGCTGTTCCTGCAACCTTCGGGTGGCATCGTTGTGGCACTGCAGGAGGCCCAGGATGGACATGTCGTCTGAGGAATGGGAAATGGTTCGCGCCTGGGAGGTGCAGTTGTTTAGTGGGAACCGAGCGTAGGTGTTCCGCAAAGCGGTCCCCAAGCCTCCGTTTGGTTTCCTTGATGTAGAGGAGGCCACAGCGGATACAGTATACCACATTAGCAGATGTGCAGGTGAACATCTGCTTGATGTGGAAAGCCTTCTTGGGGGTGAGGGGGGAGGTGTAGGGTCAGGTGTAGCACTTCTTGCGGTTGCAAGGAAAAGTGCCGGGTGTGGTGGGGCTGGAGGGGAGTGTGGAGCGGACAAGGGAGTATCGCAGAGAGTGGTCCCTCCGGAAAGCAGATAAGGGTGGGGAGGGAAAAATGTCTTTGGTGGTGGGGTTGGATTGCAGATGGCGAAAGTGTCGGAGGATGTTGCGTTGGATCCAGAGGTTGGTGGGGTGGTATGTGAGGATGAGGCGGATTCTGTTCTGGTTGTTATTGCAGGGAGGGGGTGTGAGGGATGAGTTGCGGGAAATGCAGGAGACACGGTCGAGGGCGTTCTCGACCACTGAAGTGGGGGGGGATGTTGCAGTCCTTGAAAAATGAGGACATCTGAGATGTTTGGGAGTGGAATGCCTCATCCTGGGAGCAGATGCGGCGGAGGCGAAGGAATTGGGAATGGGGGATGGCATTTTTGCAGGAAGGTGGATGGGAGGAGGTGTATTCTAGGTAGCTGTGGGAGTCGGTGGGCTTGAAATGGATATCGGTTTCCAGATGGTTGCCACAGATGGAAACAAAGAGGTCCAGGAAGGAGAGAGAGGTATCAGAGATGGTCCAGGTGAACTTAAGGTTGGGGTGGAACGTGTTGGTGAAGTGGATGAACTGTTCGATCTCCTCGTGGGAGCATGAGGCGGCGCCAATACAGTCATCAATGTAACGGAGGAAGAGGTGGGGTTTAGGGCCAGTGTAGCTACGGAAGAGGGATTGTTCCACGTAACCTACAAAGAGGTAGGCATAGCTTGGGCCCATGCGGGTACCCATGGCCACTCCCTTTGTCTGTAGGAAATGGGGGGAATTGAAAGAGAAGTTGTTGAGGGTGAGGACGAGTTCGGCTAAGTGGATGAGGGTGTCAGTGGAGGGGGACTGGTCGGGCCTGCGGGACAGGAAGAAGTGGAGGTCCTTTAGGCCATCTGCATGGGGAATGCAGGTGTATAGGGACTGGACGTTTTTGGTGGGTTTTTAGATTTTGGATATTGAGAGGTAGGGGAGAGTGGAGCTGCAGTAGAAGATTGGTTCTCATGTATGACAGAGCAGACTCGAAGAGTCTAGCTCCTTTTTATGTTCCTGTGATGCCTCTTTAAAATTTGTTTCCAACTGTGTAAAAATCTTCAGCTTGAAGAGTTCACTGGTTGTCTGTTTGAGTTAAAGAATGTAAAGTTTCTGTTTTTCTGTAAGGAATCAGTCTTTTCTGTTACTGCTGCAGGATCATTGTGGCTGAAATTTGTCTCACTGTAACCTCCTTGTTAGTCTTGGTGCTGTGGTGACTTCTGAGCCTGAAAGTTAAGTTTAAGGTTGTTGACTTGCTCACTGAGCTGGCTTGTTTTCGTTCAGACGTTTCGTCACCATGCTAGGTAACGTCAGTGAGGCCTCTGAAGAAGTGATGTTGTTCTACTCTGCTTGGAATTTATACTGTTTAGTCCGTTATGGTGAGAAGTGTCATTTCCGGTTTTGTTCTGTATGGGTTTGTATATGGGGTCCAATTCTATATGTTTGTTGATTGCATTATGGGTTGAGAACAACTATATAGAATTGGACCCCATATACAAACCCATACAGAACAAAACCGGAAATGACATTACTCACCATAACAGACCAGACAGTATAAATTCCAAGCAGAGTAGCACAACATCACTTCTTCAGAGGCCTCACTGATGTTACCCAGCATGGTGATGAAACATCTGAACGAAAACAAGCCAGCTCGGCGAGCAAGTCAACAACCTCATCCACAACTCGAACTACAAATCTTTGCTAAAACCTTAAAGTTAAGTTTAAATGACTCAGCCTTGAACTCATAATGTAGATACTGAGAGAACGCCTGACTGCCTGATGAGCTTTAAACTGAGGCCATGTTTTCCCTCTTGGGTGGAAGGAAAAGATTCCTTGGCCCTATTCCATGGCACTGACACTAAGTTTCCATAGGTATATGAAGAGAAAGAGTTTGGTGAAGATAAATATAGGTGCCCTACAGACAGAAATGGGGGAATATGAATAGGGGACGAAGAAATGGCTGAACAACTGAATACATACTTTGGTTCTGTCTTCACAAAAGAGGACACAAATCAGATGCCAGAAATGTTGGAGAATGCAAGATTTAGTGAGAGGGAAGAATTGAAGGATATCAATATTAGTAGAGAAATGGTGCTGGGAAAATTGATGGGATTGAAGGCAGATAAATCCCTAGGGTCTGATAATTTACATCCCAGAGTAATTAAGGAAGTGGCTGTAAAAATAGTGGTTGCATTGGTGGTCTTCTTCCAGGATTCTATAGACTCTGGAACAGTCCTTGCAGATTGGAGGTTAGCTATCGTCACTCCAGTATTCAAAAAGAGAGGTAGAGAGAAGACAGGGAATTATAGACCAAGAAGCCTAACATCGGTAGTGAGGAAAATTCTCAAATCCATTATCAAGGACTTTACAGTGGAGCATTTAGAAAGCAGTGGCAGGATCAGACAGTCAGCATGGATTTATGAAGGGGAAATCGTGCTTGACAAATCTGTTGGAATTCTATGAAGATGTAACTAGTAGAGTTGACAAGGGGAAGCCAGTTAACGTGGTATATTTGGACTTTCAGAAAGCATTTGACAAAGTCCCGCATAAGAGATTATTGCGCAAGATTAAAGTGCATGGGATTGGGGGAAGTGTATTGAGATGGATAGAAAACTGGTTGGCAGAGAGGAAACAAAGAGTAGGAGTTAATGGGTCCTTTTCAAATTGGCAGGCAGTAACTAGTGGGGTGCCACGGGGATCGGTGCTGGGACCCCAGCTATTCACAATATATATTAATGATTTGGATGAGGAACAAAATGTAACGTCTCAAAGTTTGCAGATGATACCAAGTTGGATGGGAGGGTGAATTATGATGAGGATACAGAGATCCTTCAGCATGATCCGGACAGGTTGAGTGAGTGGGCAAATCAATGGTGGATGCAGTATAATTTGGATAAATGTGAGGTTATTCACTTCAGAAGCGAAAACAAGAAGGCAGATTACTACCTGAATGGCTGTAAATTGGGAGAGGGGAGTGTGCAGCAGGACCTGGGTGTCCTTGTGCACCAAACACTGAAGGTAAGCATGCAGTGCAGCAGGTGGTAAAGAAGGCAAATAGTATGTTGGCCTTTATTGTGAGAGGTTTTGAGTACAGGAGGAGGGATGTGTTGTTGCAGTTATACAGGGCCTTGGTGAGGTCATAGTTAGAATATTGTGTGCGGTTTTGGTCTCCTTTTCTGAAGGTCTCCTTCTCTTGCTCTCGAGGGAGTGCAGCGAAGGTTTACCAGGCTGATTCTAGGAATGGCAGGACTGATGTATGAGGGCAGATTGACTAGGTTGGGATTGTTTTCACTAGAGTTCAGACGAATGAGGGGGGATCTCACAGAGACTTATATAATTCTAACAGGACCAGACAGGATAGATGTAGGGAGGATGTTCTCGATGATGTGTCCAGAACCAGGGGTTACAGTCTGAAGATTCGGGATAGACAATTTAGAATGGAGATGAGACATTTCTTCACCCAAAGAGTGGTGAGCCTGTGGAATTCATTACCACAGGAAGTAGTTGATGCCAAAACGTTGATTGTATTCAAGAGGCAACTAGATATAGCACTTGGAGCAAATGGGATCAAAGGTTTTGGGGAGAAAGCAGGATTAGGCTATTGAGTTGGGCGATCAGCCATGAAGGTGCTGAATGGTGGAGCAGGCTTGAAGGGTCGAATGGCCCTCCTCCTGCTCCTATCTTCTATGTTTTCATTAACAGGAGCAGGGAATTCTCTTCACCAATAACAATCACTTCACTAACACCAATGAAGTGTGACTATCCAGTTGTTTATCTCCTTGTTGTTTACATGTATGCATATTTGCTTATATTGCAAGCATTGAACTACTTTGCATTGGTACAGAGAATGAATGATGAGTAAATTGAAGCTATTTGCTAAATGATTACAGAGGTTTAGTCTCTGTTCATTTTGGAAGCTTATTTCATAGATCTGTCTGATATAATGTGGGTTTTTTTTTTAAGTATTGTGCAGAATATTACTTTATTCTTAACTCGTGCCTTTTTAGAGAGCTACATTTGTATTGATTCATGTGTCTCTGGAAGGGTAATCCCATCTCTCTTCAAATGAAAGGATTTGCGCAATATTTCAGCTATTTCTTCTGTTGGCAAGAATGCCAGAGCTCTTTTGTAGGGCTGATCACCTTTGCACAATTCCCAGTGAAATAAAGGAAATGCAGTCACTCAGTCTCCCAAGTGCTTTCCAGCTAGCGAGACCTCTGCTTTTGTTTGTCATGTCATTGGTACTTGGAGCTGTAACATTGAAGTCTTGTGCATTTCAGTACGTGAGGAGCCTCTGTGAGCTCTTGAGCCCTTTATTTACTAGGTTTCATTTTTCGCTTCTGTGAAAACAACTCAGATTCCTGTTCCACTACTGTACAACAAAGCTCTGTTACTCCATGAGCCTTGCCAAAAGTGTAAATGGTTTATTTAATCAACAAGATAGTCAATTTATTCCTTTTTTAATTGTTATCCAGGATAAAAGAAATGTACATCCAGCAATAACTTATCAAAAACTAAATCAAATTTACTCTTAACATTAAGTGGTATCAAGACTGTTATACAGAATTAAACTATATCCTATAAATATCAAGGTCAGAAGTTGCACAACACCAGGTTACAGTCCAACAGGTTTATCTGAAATCACCTGATGAAGGAGCAGTGTTTAGAAAGCTTGTGATTTCAAATGAACCTGTTGGTTTATAACTTGGTGTCGTGTGATTTCTGACTTTGTCCACCCCAGTCCTACACTGGAACCTCCACACTATTAATCTCAAGTGCATACTTTCACATGATTGATAAGACAGTGCATCTCTGCAGAGATGATATGTGTTTACAATAATCCGAAAGGGCAAAAACAGTGAACAAGAGTTAAAATTCCAAGGATAAAAATAGGAAGAGTTCATCCAGTTCAGTCAGTTTTCCATTGACGAAATCAAGATGCTGACTGCCATAGAAATGATATGGTCTTCAAACCAAATTTGCGTTTAGATGAGAGTTGGTTAGAAATCATAATATTTGATTTTATCGTGCTCCCACAATTTCATTTCAGCAATGAGAGAGAGTGTGGGATCCTTGAGGCTGATTCAGCTTTAAGATTTTCTGCATACTTTTCAGGAGAGTCAGAGCCTGGGCTATCCAGCCTGAAAGACTTTCTACAACGGACTGAACACAAGAATACTGGAAAACATAGCAACTGTAGCCCAGAGGCTGTTGCTAGATAACCTGTAGCATAGATCTTCTTCCAAACCAGTTTGTCCAGCAATTAAAGTAATAAAACCCATCTCTTATCCATCTCAAAAGTTTTTGCTTGCCTTCAGTAAGCAAAAATCATCTGATTGTTTACAAAAACTGCTTACAAACACTTCAACTTTTTGATTTTTCAAATCCAAGCAATCAAATTGTAAACCCTCTTCCATCCAAAAATTGTTGAAATCCTTCCATTTCTCTCTGCCTCTTTCATGCAATTATTTTTTAAGGATTATATATTCCCAACAGTAAACACAAATGTTGTACAAAATGGTATTCATTTTATATCATGTTCTAATTGTAAGCTATTCAGATCTATTTAGATGCTATTCCAAAGTACTTAGGTGCTTCACCCTTAGTGAGAAATCCAGACATTTTGTATCATGAGCAGCGTTGCCTGTGCAGTATCCTCCAATGAAGGTTTGCTCTCTCCATTTGTAGCTTTAAATTAATTCTCCGCTTTTTGAACAGCGTCAGTTTTTAATTGTAACATCTATGCCAATCTCTCCAACACTTTCTTGTTAAAACTATGCAGCTCATTTTCTGCTCTGCTCACAGCTTATCCTCTTAAAGTCACCAACAACAGGCACTGGCTGTTACAATAGCAACTTTCTCCTTCAAGTCTTCTTTAATGTCCATGTTGTGGATATCCTTTATTCCCTGCTGTTCCTCTCTTATCCAGTTGCATGTGACTTGTCTTCCTCAGTCTGTTGCTATTATTCCAGTGCAGCAACTGAACGTTGAACAGTTTCTCCGTCAGCTGCTTCATAATCAATGATTCAGGACTTCCACCTTTCCTCTTGAGTTTGTGCTGTCCCTTACTGGTGTCAGTCAGACTGTTTAATTTTCTCCATGTATTCTGATAACACCCAGTTCTCCGTTTTCTGTAGAACTCATTAGAGGTTGTCTGACGACTTGAGGATAAGCCAGAATTTCCTCAGAGCCAGAAATTGCTGGAGACATCCAGCAGATCAAGCAGCATCTGTGGAAGTAAGCAGAGTGAATGTTTCAAGTCCGGTGACTCTTCTTCAGAACTAAACTTGACTCTCCACAGATGTTGCCAGACCTGCTGAGTTCCTCCAGCAGTTTCTGTTTTTATTTCAGATTTCCAGCATCCACAGTTTGTTGTTTTACTTTCTCAAAACCATCTTGTTTAGATGCTATCGGAACGCCATCATTATGTTCCCAAACTACCAATGTGAATAGAGACAAACTCTTTTTGAATATAATGTGTACAATCTGTTTGACCAAGATTTGAGTTTTGAAGTGCATAGCTTAAAGAGGTACATACATGCAATTGGGTCTATGCCCTGCCGGAGAACCACGGCATCTCTTATCAAATCACAAAGGAAGTTCTATGTGACTGTGAGAAAGATAAACTATCTCTTCTCCTTTTTCTTAACCTGTTTGCGTCCTTTGGCAAGTTTGACCACACTATTCCCTTACAAGACCTGTCTGGCCTCACCATGCTGGGTGGGACTGGACCCCTTATTAGATCATAGCTAGAGAATCATATGCATTGACTTTTCTTCTTGCTCCTACACCTTTACTGCTAGTATCCCTCATGATCTATTCTTGGCCCTTCCTGTTTCACATCTGCATACTGTCCATCAGTGATATCATCATCCAAAAGCATAACACTAGTTTTCACACGTATGCTGATGATGACACTCAGATCTGTTTCAATGCTGCCTACCTTGCCCCATTTACTATTTATAAATTATCAGATTGAATGAGAGATAAACGGTATTGGTTGAGCAGAACTTTCCTCCAGTTAAGTACAGTAAACTCCCTGGTATCTGGCATGCATGAGGAATGGGGCATTCCCATTATGTGAATGTTCCAGTTGCAGTGACAGCCACTCATAAATACCGTCAATGAGGTTTAATCAAAGGAGAGAGAGATATCAGTTCGCAGGTGAGGAAACTTATTCCTGCCGATTAATGGTTATGTGAGAATTCTGGATGACGCCGTTGCCTCTAGCCTCTGTTGCAAGCTGCTTTCCTTAGTCACCAACTCATTCTTTCTATCTCCGTGGCTGAACCACACAGTTGCCAATCTAAGTACCATTTTTGACCTTGCAATGAACATATAACTTAAATCTACACCACCAGGAGGACCACCTTGTTCCACCTCTTGTACATTGCTCAATTTTGCTCTTGTATCAGTTTGCGTGCTGAAACCCTCATCCATTTTCATTTTTCATTCCACACTGGAATATTCCAATGCATCCTTCCTGGCCAAACTTACATATTCTACTTTCCGTAAGTTTGAGGTCATCCAAATTTCTGTGCACGTAGGAGTCCCATTTGTCTATCATACCCGTACCTATCAGCATACAATGGCTTCTGCTCAAACAAATTTTTGATTTTAAAATTCTCATCCTAGTTTTCGTAAGTCCCTGCGATCTCCCTCCTCCCTATCATCTCCTCCAGCCCCACAGCCCTCTCAGATATCTGTGCTTCTCTAACTCCAGTCCTTTGAATATTCCCGATATTGATCCATCCTCCATTAGTGGTTGAGCCTTTAGCTTTCAGAGCCTGAAGCTCTGGGATTCCCTTCCAAAGCCTCTCTGATTCCCTACATTTCCTTTTTAATTGATCTTCCTTAAATCCTAGCTGTTTGACCAAGCTTTCCCCATTGATCCGCAATTTGACTTGTGTTGTACAGTGTCACATCTTTGCTTTATGATGTTCTTGTGAAGCACTTGGCGTGTTTTATTGCATTAAAGTTCGTACAGAAATACAAGTAGTTATATCATCAAAGCACATTCCTTCAATTTGGCCACATTCCCCTTTCTACCCCAGTCTCCATTCCTGTGGCTGGCTCTAGATTGAATATTCCAGTGTCTATTCTCTAGCCTCCCAATCTCCACAAATTCAATTTGTTCATTAACTTGTCACCAGTGCATGGAGTTTAAAATCATTGTGTTGATCCATATGGGCTTATCTTAATATAGTTCTGTGACCTAACATTAGTGGTGGAAAATACATCAGAGGACTCGTGCAGCGAGACACTATGGGTGTAACTCAGGAATAGGAAACGTGAAGTCACAATGCTGGGAGTATACACCCAACAGCCAACGGGAGATAGGGGTGAGAATATGTAGACAGATTTTGGAAAGATGGAAAAACAGCAGGGTTGTTGTGGTGTGATTTTATCTTCCCCTATATTGACTGGAACTCACTTCATGCTAGAAGCTTGGATGGAGCAGAATTTGTAAGGACCATTCTGGAGGGTTTCTTGACATAGTATGAAATCAGGCCAACCAGGGCAGGGGTTATACTGAACAAGTTTTGGGAAATGAGCTGGGCCAGGTGAGTGAAGTTTCAGCGGGGAAGCATTTCGGGGGTAGTGACCATAATATCGTGAGTTTAAAGTTACTCATGGATAGGGATAACAGCAGTCCTTGGGGGAAGGTGAACTACAACAATGTTACGCAGGAACTGAAGGGGGTTGATTGGAGCCGGCTGTTTGAGGGTAAATCCACATCAGACATGTGGGAATATTTCAAACAGCAGTTGATAAGAGTTCAGGAGTGACACATTCCTGTGAGAATGTGGGATAGTATGGCAAGCTGCATTAACCTTGAGCGACCAGGGATGTTATGACCTTGGTCAAAAAGAATAAGGAAGCATACGTAAGGTCTAGGAGAACGGGAACTGACAAAGCCCTTGAAGTATATAAGGAAAGTAGGAAAGGACTTGAGCAAGGAATTAGAAGGGATAAACGGGGTAATGAAAAGTCTTTAGCAAATAGGATTAAGGAGTCCCAAGGCTTTTTATACATATTTAAAAAGCAAGATGGTAGCCAGGGAAAGGGTTGACCCACTCAAAGACAAAGGAAGGAAACTATGTGTGGAGCCAGAAGATGTAGGTGAGGTCTTAAAAGAATACTTCGTGTTGGTATTCACCAAAGAGAAGGAATTGGTGGAGGATGATCTCGGGGAAGGGAATGTCAAATTTCTAAATCTTATTGCTGTTACAAAGGAACAGATATTGTGTGTCTTAAAATGTGTTAAGATAGATAAGTCCCCGCATCTGGATGGGATCTATCCCAGGATATTGAGGCAGGCAAGAGAACAAATTGCTGGAGCATTGACAGGCATCTTCTTTGGCCACAGGTGAGGTCCCAGAGGACTGGAGAATAGCTAATGTTGTCCCATTGCTTAAAAAGAGTAACCGGGTAATCCAGGAAATTACAGGCCTGTGAGCCTCACATCATTGGTAGGGAAATTATTGGAAAAGATTCTCAGACAAGATCTATACGCATTTAGAAGCAAATGGACTGATTAGCGATAAACAGCATGGCTTTGTGTGGGGGAGGTTGTGCCTCACTAACTTGATTGAAGTTTTTGAGGAGATGACAAAGATGATTGAGAGAAAAATGGTTGATGTTGTCTACATGGACTTCAGTAAAGCCTTTGACAAGGTCTCTTATGGCAGACTGGTACAAAAGGTGAAGTCATATAGTATCAGGGTGAGTTGGCAAGATGGATACAGAACTGGCTTAGTCATAGGAGACAGAGGGTAGTGGTGGAAGGATGTTTTTTGGAATGGAGGGCTGCGACTAGTGGTGTTCCACAAGGATCAGTGCAGGGACCTGTGCTGTTCATGATCTACATAAATGATTTGAAGGAAAACGTAGCTGGTCTAGTTAGTAGGTTTGGAGATGGTGCAAAGATTCGTGGAGTTATGGATAGTGAAGAGAATTTTCAGAGGATACAGCAGGGTATAGATCAGTTGGAGGCATGGGCAGAAAAATGGCAGATGGAGTTTAATCTGGACAAATATGAGGTGATGCATTTTGGAAGGTCAGGTACAGGTGGAAATTATACAGCGAATGGCAGAACACTTAGGAGTATTGATTTGCAGAGGGATCTGGGTGTGCAGGTCCACAGATCATTGAAAGTGGCAGTGCAGGTAGATAAGGCAGTAAAAAAGGCCTATGGCATACTTGCCTTCATTGGAAGGGACATTGAGTATAACGATAGACAAGTTATGCTGCAGCTTTATAGAAATTTGGTTAGGACACACTTGGAATATTGCATACAGTTCTGGTCACCACACTACCAGAACGATGTGGATGCTTTGGAGAGGATACAGAAAAGGTTTACCAGGATGTTACCTGGTATGGGGAATTTTAGCTATGAA
>NW_025967211.1:20881-25000 GCF_021869965.1 Rhincodon typus
AAGATTGGATAGACTGGGTTTGTTTTCACTGGAATGCAGGAGGTTGAGGGGCAACTTAATAGAAGTTTATAAGATTGTGAGTGGCATTGGTAAAGTGGAAAGTATGCGGCTTTTTCCCAGAGTGGAGGGACACAGATTCAAGGTGGGAGTTGGGGAGTTTAAAAGAGATGTGCGAGGCAAGTTTTTCTCTCAAAGGGTGGTGAGTGTCTGGAACGCACTGCCAGAGGAGGTGATGGAAATGGACACAATAACAGCATTCAAGAAGCACCTGGACGACTACATGAATAGGAAGGGAATGGAGGGATACGGATCCTGTAAGTGAAGGCAGTTTTAATATGGAGGGGCAAAATGTGTTGGTGCAGGCTTGGAGGGCCGAAGGGCCTGTTCATGTGCTGTATTATTCTTTGTTCTTTGTTCTGGCGCTTTACATCAATGCAAATGCAGATAGTTGGTGATCACTGACTTGGATTTCTGTCTTTTCAGGCTCCCTCAAAGGATGTCGTGAGGCAGTTATGTCAGGAATGTTTTTCCACTTCAGCAACCAACTCAGTCAGGTTAGTTGACAGCACTGCCAAAAGCTTATCGGTGACCCCTGAGGAGGCAAAGCAGGTAGGAGAACATTTGAGCTTGTATGTATGTACAATAATTATGTATTTATGGACGGCCTTGTCTACATCTAAAAAGTAAATTAATGCTTTCCTGCAAATTTAATGAATAATGTGGATTGAGAAAGTAGAAGGTGGAACAGCATTTGCTGTTACATTATCACAACTCACTGGGGTAGTGCAGTGCATTCAAAATCAAACTCAACCATTCCGGGGTCATCACATAAGTACTTTGGGATCCAAAGTAAAAGGTTACAGATGAATGTGTCTTTGCAAGAATCACAAAAAAGTATTGCATACCAGGTACATAAAAGTCTGTGTCTGATGGACTTACCAAAGAAAGATGATTAAAAGAGGGAGTCTCTGTGTTTTTACAGAAAATGTGGCCTCTTCACTCCTGAAATTTTATGTTTCAGATTCAGCACAGAATAATGGGTTGAAGGTCCCTCCCATGTCTGTAAATTAATTTTGGTGACAGTTTCCCCCATAATATAGTGTCCTGCAAGCGTTCCAGACGCAGTGTTTCTTTTATGTTGTGGGACAAATTCTAAAAACCATCAGCATTTGCTGTTACATTATCACAACTCACTGGGGTAGTGCAGTGCATTCAAAATCAAACTCAACCATTCCGGGGTCATCACATGAGTTAAAGATTTTTTAAAAGTTTACGGTGATTTCTCAGTTTTCCCGACTTTTAAATCTAGATTGAAAGAAAGCAGGGGCCATGTTTCTGTATTTAAAATGAATTACTATTCATTTGAATTACTACCTCTAGACTCTAGTTAGAGGTAAACAACATCAGCATATAACACTCAGATAAAACAGAACTGCAGATGCTGGAAATCTGAAACAAAAATGGAAATTGCTGGAGAAACTTGGCAAGTCTGCCAGTATCTGTGAAGACAAAAACCTTGTCAGTCTCTGACTTATCAATTAGGAATCACAGTTAAAGCTACTGCTGAAGGAAAGATAAACTGAATTGCTTCAGGTTTACTGTGGCTTGCTGCAGAGGACAGATTGAGAGTTCATGGTTAGTGGAGACTTTATTGATTCCCTGTATCTTGTTCCCAACCTCAAGCTTTTCAGTTACCTGAGAACCAATCACATGGTTATTGGCAGGCAGGAGGCCTTTGTCATTGAAAATTGGCCACTAGTCTAAAAACCAACCAAAGCTCTATCTGTGTATGAGCTCTCACTTCCAGTTCGTCTGCAAACACTGTTGAAATCCACAACTATAGAAATAGTGTTCACAATAAGTGTCAAATTTCTTGCTTTTAAACCATGCAGCAATATTTAGTTTTAAAACAGTTCTTATTTCAGTGCACATTAAAAAAAAACAAAAATGAAAAGATATTATCTTTACAGTGTGCAGAACCAAAGTTTTTAACTGTGGGTCTTGATTACTCTGGAGGGGCAGGATATTGGGTGGTCCAGGGGGTGATCACCAGAACCAAAACTGCTTACTAATTTGTCAGTTTTATTCCGAATACAACAGTAGCTGGTATGCAAAACAGCTAAATTCCAGGTGCAATAAAACTGAAGTGGATTGTTCGAGTGGAATCAGGAATCATGGTAGTCTGATACACAGAACTTTCAATTATACTTTTTCCAAAAATGTACCTTATTCATAAAATGTACAGAACTGCATTATTTGACCATGTAAAATTGACATTAGAGAAGTTGCAAATTAAATCAGTTTTTTCAGTACTGTATGTTACTATTCTATTTACAGTACATGTTCACAATATTCATTTCATGTAAAACAGACAGCCCAAGAGGCTTTATCCAGTTGTCCTCTGTGTACTTATGCAAAGTGGATGAATTTGACTGGAAGGGCTCTTGTCAACACCAGCCAAGAATGGTATTGAAAGTTCTGGAGATGAAGCATTGTGTGGAATGACTTTGACAGTCTAACTGACGAACCATTTAACAGAATGCATCACCATCCATTCCTGTAGAGCCTCAAAGACATTTGGTGCAGACCACTGTCTGATGGACTTGAGGTCAAAGGTGTTTTTCTGCACAAACCTTGCCATGAAGACCAGGTGGTATGGCATGATCCAACTGATTGGAGTGTTCTGCAGCAACATGGCCAGACCCATCCTTCACTTCCAGAGAACCTCGCCACGTTGTTTTGCCTTGATGCAGCTGGACACAAAGATGGCCATCAGGACATCAGTTGTATTGTTACACACCCCCATACATCATGTTCCTCTGGACTGGATCTATTTTCAACCAGACAAAATAGTAGAGAACTCAGCTAATCATCACAGTGCAGGAATGGAGTATGGGCCAGACTTGTTTCACATAAAACAGCATCTCATCTGATGACCAGGTTCCTACCTTGCAGTGGAATAGGACTGTTGTTCCCATAAGTTGAGTTTTTTGAAGAAGTAAGGAAGAGGATTGATGACGGCAGAGCGGTGGACGTGATCTTATATGGACTTCAACAAGGTTCCACATGGTAGACTGGTTGGCAAGGTTAGATCATGTGGAATACAGGGAGAACTAGCCATTTGGATACAGAGCTGGCTTGAAGATAGGAGACAGGGGGTGGTGCTGGAGGTTGCTTTTCAGACTGGAGGCTTGTGACCAGCGGTGTGCCACAAGGATCGATGCTGGGTGCACTGCTTTTTGTCATTTATATAAATGATATGGATGTGAACATAGGAGGGGTGGTTAGTAAGTTTGCAGATGACACCAAAATTGGTGGTGTAGTGGACAGCCAAGAGGTTACCTCCGAGTATAATGGGACTTTGCTCAGATGGGCTGATAGGCTGCGGAGTGGCAAATGGGGTTTAATTTAGATAAGTGTGAGGTGCTGCATTTTGGTAGGGCAAATCAGGGCAGGACATGTACTGTTAATGGTAAAGTCCTGGGGAGTGTTGCTGAACAAAGAGACCTTGGAGTGCAGGTTCATAGCTCCTTGAAAGTGGAGTCGCAGATAGATAGGATAGTGAAGAAGGCATTTGGTATGCTAGTCTTTATTGGTCAGAGCATTGAGTATAGGAATTGGGACATCATGTTGTGGCTGTACAGGACATTGGTTAGGCCAGTATTGGAATACTGTGTTCAGTTTTGGTCTTCCTGCTATAGGAAGGATGTTGTGAAACTTGAGAGGGTTCAGAAAAGATTTAAAAGGATGTTGCCAGGGTTGCAGAGTTTGAGCCATAGGGAGAGGCTGAATAGGCTGCAGCTGTTTTCCCTGGAGTGTCAGAGGCGGAGGGGTGACCTTATAGAGGCTTATAAAATCAAGCATGGATAGGGTGAATAGCCAAGATCTTTTCCCTGGGATAGGGGATTCCAAAACTACAGGACATAGGTTTAAGGTGAGAGGGGAAAGATTTAAAAGAGACCTAAGGGGCAACTTTTTCACACAGAGTGGTGTGTGTATGGAATGAGCTGCCAGAGGAAGTGGTGAAAGCTGGTACAATTACAACATTTAAAAGGCATCTGGATGGGTATATGAATAGGAACAGTTTAGTGGAATATGGACCAAATGCTGGCAAATGGG